>NW_006294998.1:896323-909442 GCF_000327345.1 Myotis davidii | reverse complement strand
TAATATCTTTAACATTTTTATTTTCTTTTTTTGACATAAAAGTACATTTTATTAAAAATCTTATTATTTATATATTTAAAACCATTATATTCTACCATTTCCAGTATGATCTTAAATGAGTACTTTTAAATTTTATTCTTGAAACATTTAGTTTTTCCATTGGTAATTTCTTGAATACATAGGCAGCAAAATTCAGACATATGCCGAAGCAATATCTTCACCAATACAGCTCCTAGAGCAATGGAAACTAAAGAGAAAATAAACAAATGGGCCTACATCAAAATAAAAAGGTTCTGTAAGAAACCATCAACAGAACAACAAGAAAACCCACTGCATAGGAGAACATATTTGCCAATGTTATCACCCATAAGAGTTTAATCTCCAACATTTACAGTGCAGCCACTGTGGAGAACCTGATGGAGTTTCCTCAAAAAACTAAAAATGAAACTCCCACTTGACCCAGTGATCCCACTTCTAAGAATATATCTCAAGAAACTAGAAACACCCATCAGAAAGGATATATGCACTCCTATGTTCATAGCAGCACAATTTACCATAGCCAATATTTGGAAACAACCTAAGTGCTCACCAGTAGATGAGTGGATTAAAAAACAGTGGCACATCTGCACAATGGAATACTACGCTGCGGTAAAAAAGAAGGAATTCTTACCATTTGCAACAGCATGGATGGAACTGGAGACCATTGTGCTAAATGAAGTGAGCCAGTCAGAGAAAGATAAATATTACATGATCTCATGCATTTGTGGAATATAATGAACAACATAAACTGATGAACAAAAACAGAGAGAGAAGCATCGATCAGAGTGTCAAGCCTCAGAGGGAAGGTAGGGGAGGGTGAGGGAGAGATCAACCAAAGGACTTGTGTGCATGCATATAATCCTAACCAATGGACACAGACACCAGAGGGGTGAGGGCATGAGTGGAGAAGTAGGGGGGCACTGGGGGGTAAGGACTTATATGTAATACCTTAATCAATCAATAAAAAATAATAATTTGTTATTGTTTAAAGTATTACAGACAGTAGTACATGTCTCCCTTTTTCCTCATTGCCCACCCCAACCCCCCAGCACATGCCCCCACCCTCCTAGTGTCTGTGTCCTTTGGTTATGCTTATATGCATGCATACAAGGCCTTTGGATGATCTCTTACCCACCCACTCCTCCTCTCCCCTGCCTTCCCTCTGAAGATTGACGCACTGTTTGATGCTTCTATGTCTCTGGATCTATTTTTGTTCATCAGTTTATGTTGTTAAATGAGTTTTGTATTTATTAAAGTTACCTTTTGGGGAAAATTAGTTTACAAACATTTTTCTTCTTACCTACACTGAAAATGATATAGAACATACTTGATTTACTTTATGACCAATGATGTACAAATAAATCTTTCAATGATGACTGATACTTTGTGGTTCTACTTTTGTGGATATCTTAGCTCTTTGAAATGTGTAAATACTTAATTTGAGCTCATATTCTAAAGGCAAAACATCTGACATTCAATAGGTTTACAATCTCTAATAATAGCTTTCTTTCAAGGTATTCCACGAATAACATTTGCCATTTTAAAAGAGCATTAAAAATATGCCCTCTTTCAAGTTTTAGATATTGCTTTGTGAGGGGGTGATGTCTGACACTGTTTCACATTATCATGTGATAATGAGAATAGTAAGAAGACAAGGTCATAGAGAAAGAGGGAGAGAGAGGGTAAAAAATATGGGACACAATAAAACTATTTTCTTTTCTCATTTGTAAATAAAGTCAGTGGGCCTATGTATAACCAGAACTTTTTGCTCAGGGCTGTAGCAAATGTCAGATAATCTTGGCATAAGAGGCCTATGGTGCCTGTGTGTGTGTGTGTGTGTGTGTGTATGTGTGTGTGTAAATTTTTTCTTTTTTAAAGCTAGGCCACATCATTGTGCTGTGGGCAGTGACATCTAACTATTGTTTCTCTATATTCATCAGCAAACAGAAATTAGATTCTAAAAGCCAGGTCTAGGGTTTTTGGCTGATTCTACTATTAAATTTATGCTCCTTAAGTTCTAACTAGTCAATAGTACCATGCTTTTATTGTGTTTTTTTTTTTAATTGAATTCACTGGAGGTGACATTGCTTAATAAAATTATACAGGTTTCAGGTATACAATTCTATATTATATGGTTTGTACAGCTCCTTGGCCAAGTGGTCAGATCTCCTTAATATGTTGTCTACACATTTTAACCAGCTAAATCCTTTGCACAAGTAATATTATCAGCGTTTTTATTCACTCACATAGCCTATGATTAAAGAAGATTAATTTAATGTCATTATCTGTTGCTCTTTCATAATCCTATGAAAGTCAACCTGTGAATTATCATCCAAACCTTCTAAAATTGCCTGTTGTAAAGTACAACTTATTGATTAAAATTTTCATTTTTGAAGTTTATATTATCTGTGTATTTATATACTTAAATATACCATAAAAGGGCACCATATGTGACTTTTAAGTTTTTCAGGGCTTAGTTCTTAGACTGAGGACTTTTCACTATACCCTGGTGATGTTAATTGTACATTCAGGCTTATTCTTATTAAAATTGACAGGTTTTTTTTAACTCAAAATATTCATACAAAGTATTGGCAAAGGAAAATGTGCAAAAATTATAGTGCTGTATTTATTGAAATAATCTCCATTCTTAGATTTTTCAGCTCAACACGATATCCTTCATGCAGGGTTTGACATCTGAGTGGAACAAAGGATTGCATTTTTAAGTAGGATGAATATCATCAGTAGAATGAATGAGCTCATCTCATATTCATCAGTAGGATACAAGAATTAAAATTTTAATCAATAAATTATACTTTACTGCAGGCACCCACTTTGCAATTTTAGAGTGTTTGGATGATAATTCACAGGTTGGCTTTCATTGTATTATGATAGAGCAACAGATAATGGCACTAATTGCTATGTGGGGAAGGCAGAAGGAATTTACCACTTTGAAATAAAAATCAAAATACATAATGAGTTTCAGCTAAGAGTTCAAAGTTGCTTGCTTTCTTCTTGAAGAATATAATCTGTTATTTTACAATAGGAAAATCAAATTTCAATAGTTTACTGTTTTAATTTTATATATTTAAATGTCAAAAAAAACCACCACATTTGAAATGATAAAATGTAGGGGAATATCAAAGCTCAGTGAGAACTGCATCTGTATATTGCATACTTTGCTTTGGCATCCTGTCAGCATAAATTAACTAAGCCACTTTCAGGAAAATTACAAAAGGTTTAGATCATATTGCATTCATAAAACATACAAATGGTCAAGCTCACTTAGTTCTTTCTATTTAGAAGCGTAATAGCTTTTCCTAACCTCCAATATGGTCTCCTGGAACATTTCATTTCATTCCTTCACTTCATGTTTACTGGTATTTCTTCAGCTCAGAACCACATTTTTTTTGTATTGAAAAAAAAAAAAGAGCCTGCTGGTATGTTCTGAGAAATTACTCTGACCAGATTTTAGAATATCTTACTTGTATACATTAGGTCCAAAGAAATGAGGAACTGCTAACCTATATCTTAAATAACCTGACCTATGATGTATGTGTCACACAGAATGCCTAGATTCAGGTTTTTCTAAATCAGAATACACATAAAATTAAAGGTTTTATGAAGCAAAATCCTTAAGGCATATTCTTTTTTAAATGTCCTTATTTTAGCCCTAGCTGGTTTTGCTCAGTGGATAGAGCATTGGCCCACGGACTGAAGGGTACCGGGTTTGATTCCACTCAGGGATAAGTACTCTGGTTGCAGGCTCCAGACCCTATATGCTCATGTCACCTAACCACAAACTACTAACTGTGCCCAAAATTGAAATGCAGATATTAGAAAAATTTTATCTTGTTAATCTTGTTAATAGAAAGTTTGCACAAGTAGTAGATGAGGTCTTATTTATATTTAATTCTGGTGGCATTGCTCTAGTAAATCTTTACTGAGCATTATCAGTTCTTTATATTTTCTATATTCCTTTTTGCCTCAGCTTTGTAAAGCATGATTATTCCAGGTAGAACTCTAACAAAACTAGTTCAAGAAAGCAAAGATAAACTAGTATTTGGAAATAGCACCTTTGACTATTGGTATAGCATATACCCTGAAGTTTGGTATAGGTACTTTAGAAATGATGTTGCAATATGCAAGCAAGGTTAATATAAAATAAATCTGGTAGAAAAGTGAAACTTACCATTTGTTCATTTGACTTAGATTCATTGACTGTCTTCAGAGTATCAGGTGTTCAAAAATGTAGAGAATATTTTAATGAATGAAATTTGAAATGATTTACTGAAAAAACGAACTATTCATTTTAATTGATTTATTTTCCCTATTGTTTTGTTTGTATACACTGACATACGACACTCATACAAAAGCAAAGGGACAGTCGATACAACACCAGATAGAGACATATCACACACATCATTTCCCCCTCAATCAGCTGCCCTTGTTTCATTTTGAGGACATATTCCCAGATTGGCTTTTTATACATTCGTAACAGATAAGTCCAATATAATTTTTGTTATTCCACAATGCATAGAAATATTTACTAGGTCAGTTATACTTATTTTACCTCCTTCTAATTGGATTTATTTCCTGCTTGCAGGAAGTAAAATTCTGATAATTGTAGTGTTACGTTATTTCCAGTTTACGTCTTATGTAGTCTAAGCGGTCTGCATATCTTATATTTTATTTCCAGGTAATTATAAACAGCTATGCTATTATAAACCAAATGCAGCTTCCCTCTTAGGTCTGTAAAAGGACATTGTCCAGTTCTGAGAAGATCCTCTTTAAAAAATCAATTCCAATAAAATATCACTAAATACACTCAGCATTTTTCTTGTAAATCGCTGTTGCATTTTGACAAGCCATGCTTTCTAACTTTTCACATTACACAGTGCATTGAACTGCACTAATGTGCTTGTTGTGTACTGAAACAGATCCATCAGTGTTGATAAGGAAGTGGCAATAATCTATTTTCTGGGAACTGTGAAACAATTTGGTACTTAGAACTCATGTTGCAATGAATTTGAAATGTTGATTTTGTATTTCAGAGGGAAAGGGAGGTGGAGGAAGATAGAAGAGGGTAAGAGGAGGATAAATGTTCATGGAAGGAGACTTAACTTGACTTGGGGTGGTAAAAAAAATATGCTCTCCACCTTTTCTTTAGGTAGTTGCTTGGCTTTTCAAAACTGCTGATAGAGTTCGATATCTTTGTCATTTTGGCTTCCTTAATTTTTTATTTGTATTTTTTATAAGTGTTATGTTTCTGTACCTGCATCATTGGTAAACATTTAGATTTTTTGTTACCCTGATGCATTTACATTTTATGTTTAAGATTTGAAATTATGGCCCATATAGCATTATCACCCAACAGTAGCATCCTTAATTTAAGAATGACCATTATCTCCTTATCAAAATTAAGATTTTTCTCTTAAGGGAAAATAATTTATATTGAAATACTTTCATATCTGGCAGTCAAAGCTTAGTATTTTTACCCATGCCTAATAGTAATTTTTTTTCCATTTTTTGAGCACCAATTCTAAAACAGAATTTTTTATTTTAGATGTCAATATGTTAAAACTTATTACTGTTGGTGCTATTATTATTTGTTTGACTACTTATTGATGAGATTCATGTATTTTGAAAAATATAAAAATATTAATTAAAATTTTTTATATTGAGATAATTTGAGACTTATAGAGACTTATAAAAATAGTAATAGGAATTTCCACATACATTATACCCAACTCCCTTTTTGTTAGCATCTTACATATACATAGGACATTTATCAAAATTAATAAATTACCTTTTGTATAATATATATTTGACCACTTTTTATCCACTAATATGCTTTTATGTGATAGGGTGAAATTCAGAATTCTACATTGCATTTAATTATGTTTTATTAGTCTCCTCCAGTTTTGAAAGTTTTCATTCTTATCTTACATGACCTTAAGACTTTTAAAATATACCAACCAGTTGTTTTATAGAATGTCTTTTAATTTTGATTTATCTGATTATTTTATCATTTTCTGTATTTATTTATTTATTTATTTATTTATTTATTTATTTATTATTATTTGTGTGTTTGTTTTGTTAATCCTCTCCCATGGAACTGTGATATCTCTCCATATTTGAAAAAATGCCACACATGGGTGTCGGATCAGCTCCTTCCATGCCACCGCCTCTCCTACCTGTCTCGATGTGCCTTCTTCTTTACTTCTCTAGTTGTAGAACATTCATTCAGCCAGATTTCAGGTGGTTCTGAATGATGGTGTTTCTGTATTTTAGTTGTAATTTTGATGTGGTTATGGGAGGCAGTGAGTACCAGAGTTTACTTATGCTGCCATATTGGTTCTCCCTAATTTATCGTTATTAAATTCAGCTTACACATTATTTAAAAGGGTATAATGGAGGTGTATTTCCTCATATCAAGGGGCATGTTTATATATATATTACTGGTTATATTAACCTTGATCATTTGCTTAAGTGGACATCTGCCAGGATGAAAATTTACTATTTGTTTCCCTTGGAACTATTGAATGTTTTTGGGAGATATTTGGGACTAAGCAAATACTCTGCTTCTAATTAAACACTTAACCTCTAAATTTATTATCCAACATCACTACTAGGTTTATTTTAGCATCTCCCCATTTCTGATTTCCTACTCTCTTTTTCTAGCAGTGGCTTTCATTTGTTAAAATATATATAATTTTTCTTTCCCAAGACTGGAACATAAATAGTTTCAGAATTGCTTATTACATACACTTGTAAGGAAAAATAAATTGGCAAATGAAGTACAATATTTTTGTAAAATTCTTTTTGTATTTAGACCTACAATATTCAGTTGAAAGCTATTTTCCAAATTTACCTAAGCCAACTCCTGTTTTCTCTATCCCTTTCACTGTGGTTATGTGATTCATTTGTAATACAGCTAGATTCATTTATCATAGTCTACATTCCCTAGCCCCCTACATCCTAATGCATTTTTAAAAAATTAACTTCAGTAAATTTCACATTTTGTGGTGGACTGTTTATGGATTTTGAAAAGTACAAAGAGTTGTTTATACACAACCACATCTCTATAAAACATGTAATATTATCCATAAAATTCCCTCATGGTATTCCTTTACATTAAACTCATTTCCTCTTTACCTTTTCTGACAAGAACTAATCTTTTATCAATCCCTATAGTTTTGCTTTTAATGAGTGTCATAAAAAGGAATAATGTAGTTTTAGTCTTGGGTCAAGATTTTTTTATTTATAAAATGCATTTATTATTTATACTTGCTGTTGTAACAATTGTTAGTTTGCTACATTTTATTGCTGAGTAATATTTAATTGCATGGGTGTACAGTAGGTATATCCGTTCCATTGGTGTTCTCTGGTCCTCTTGGATTTGTGATTTGATGTGTGTCATTAATTTTAAGAAATTTTTAGCCATTGTTTTCTTCTAATATCTATTCCATACCTTTGTCTCTGTTCTTAAATTCAAATTACATATATATTAGATTGAGAATGTCCACTGACTTTAGAAAAATCTTTCCTGGTATTTTTTCACTCACTTTTCTCTTTGAATGATTTCTATTGACCTATCTTCAAATTTATTGAATCTTTCCTTAACTATGTTTAGGTTACAGATGAGTACATCCAAAGCATTTTTTATTTCTCTTAATCTATTTATTAATATTATGTCTAGAATTTATTTCCATTTCATTCTTGCTTATAAATTTTATCTCTCTGGTGGAATTGCCCATTTGAATCTGCATATTGACCACCTTTCCCAGTAGAACATTTAACACATTGTTGATAATAGTTATTTTATATTCTTTTTCAGACAGTTTCTAAAATATTGCCATGATTAAATTAAGTATGATTCTGTAGATTGCCCTATCTCTTTGGAGTTGGTCTTTCCTTGCCTTTTCATATGTCTTTTGGTTTTCTTGATTCCAGACATCCTATTTAGGATAGTAGAAATAAGTTTAAGCGCGTTTATGCCCAATAATGGACATTGCTTTACCTTTGAAAGGACTTCATTGTGAATGTTTGAGGTAATGTAGGTAGAAATTAGTCTAGGTCTGAGGTGTGTGGTTTCTATGGCTACCATCATTATGCCCTGGATGCAATGCCTGTTTTTTTGTTGTTGTTTTGTTTTTTTGCTTTTTAAAATGATCACTATTTGTCAAGTTTTCTTACTCATAAAAGTGAAAAAAATGCAATTGTTTTCATTGGCAAGAATGTGGTTGATGATTCACAGAATTATTTTCTTTCTTCTTGGCAGATTTTGGTAAAGAACTGATGTTATAGAAATGGTAAAAAATGCTTATTGGCATGAACAAAAATACTGGAAATATAGCTCCAAGCTTAAGTTTCAGTAAACATATTGGTTTAAATAAGGAAGGAAAAACTGAAAGCATTTCTTCCATGGTAGATGTTTAGTTATTTATTTGTTGGAAATACATTTAAAAAGGCTTCATAAAATAGACTTAAAAACAAGAAGAATAGTTATAGAATAAATAAAATGGAGAATACATATTATAGATTCTATTAACTCAAATTATTAGTAAATCTTGGGTACATAATCTGTATAAATATTTTTACTGTGCTTAAATTGAACATAAGATATCTCGAATAGCATCAAATGGGACTACATCAAATTTTAACACTTTTGTGCACCAAAGGCAACATTAAAAAGAATAAAAAGGCAACCCAAGAATGGGAGAACATATTTGAAATAGTTATATATTTAATAAGGGGCTAATATCCAGAATATATAAATAATATCTACAACTCACCAGAAAAAAATAATAGCTCCATTTGAATAGGGCGAAGAACTTGAATACACATATCTTCAGGGAAGATATACAAATAGCTAATAAGCTTATGAATACATGTTTAAGGCCATTAATCATTAAGTAATTATAAATCAAAATCACAATGATATATTTCCTCATACCCATTAGGATGGACACTATAAAAGAAAAAGAAAAGAAAAAGTACTGGCCGGGATGTGGAGAAATTGGAACAGTTGTGCATTACTAATCAGAATGTAAAATGGTTAACTGTTACAGAAAATGATAAGCTTTTCAAAAAATTAAAAGATCCAGCAATCTTATTTCTGTGTACATAATTAGTTACAATAATTAAAAGCAGAATCTAAAAGAAATATTTATATACCCATACAGACTAACTCCACCGCTAAAATAAATCTTAGACCAACTCATTTCTCATCACCTTCACTCCTACTGCCATGGTCATGTCTTCATCATTTATGGTGTCTGCTCCAGCCTCCATCTCACACAGTTGCCTGAGGTATTTATTTATTTATTTATTTATTTATTTATTTAGGGGGGTGTAAAGATGGCTGTAAGTAACAACTAAAAAATTCCACATCAGTGAGTGTTAATCATCCCATAAATCTAAAATCTCTATTCTTATTTATCTTATGTGATACATACTCTTTTCGTATGTACCACATAAGACTAAAGGAAGACAACATGTAAGTTTTCTTTATGAACTTAGTTGCTAAAATCCTCAACAAAATATTAATCTAGCAATACATTAAAAAGATCATACAACATGACCAATTGGGATTTAGTCTGGGGATACAAAGTTGGTACAATATCCACAAATCAATAAATGTGACATACCACATAAATAAACTGAAGGTTGAAAATCATATGATCATGTCAACAGATGCAGAAAAAGCATGTTATAAAATCTCTCAACAAAGTGGAAATAGAGGGAACATACCTCAATTAATAAAGGTAATAATTGACAAATCCACAGCCAACGTCATACTAAATGAACAAACACTAAAATCATTCCCCTTAAGGTCAGGAACAAGACAGGATGTCCACTTTCACCACACTCACTCAGCATAGCACTGGAAGTCCTAGCCACAGCAATAAACAAGAAGAGGAAATAAAAGGCATCAAAATTGGAAAGGAAGAAGTAAAACTGTCATGTTTTGTAGATGACATGATAGTGTATATAGAGACCCCTAAAAATTCTACCCCAAAAATTCTAGAACTGATAAATGAATTCACTAAACTAACAGGAAACAGAATAAATATCCAAAATTTAATTGATTAGTATACACCAATAATGAACTATTAGAAAGGGAACTTAAGAAGACAATCTAATTTACAACTGCATCAAAAAATGAAATACCTTGGGCCCTGGTTGGGTGGTTCAGTTGATTGGAGTGGTGTCCCATACACAAAAAATATCGTGGGTTTGACTCCCAGTCTGGCACATATGTGAGGCAACTGACTGCTGTTTCTCTCTCACATTGATATTTCTCTCTTTCTCTCTATCTCTAAATATTAATAAACACATAACCAGAGGTGAGGATTAAATAAAATAAAATACATTGGAAAAAGCTTAAAGAAGTATTTAAGAGAAAAATATAAGACACTGAACAAAGAAATTAAAGAAGATACAAATAACTGGAAGCATATATCAGGGATGGGAAGATTTAACATCATTAAGATGTCCATACTACCCAAAGCAATCTACAGATTCAATGCAATCAACATACCAATGGCATATTTCACAGAACTAGAACAAATATTCCAAAAATTTATATGGAACCACAAAAGACCCTGGATAGACATAGTAATTTTGAGAAAGAATAACAAAATTGGTGGAGTCACAGTACCCATACTAAACTATACTATAAGGCCATAGTAATCAAAACATCATGGTACCGGCATAAAAGCACACATATAGATTAATGAAATAGAATAGACATCCCATAAATAAACCCCCATATCATTATGATCAATTAATATTTGACAAAGGGGGCAAGAATATACATTGAGTTAAAGATAGTGTATTCAATAAATGTTGGAAAAATTGTATAGATAGGCAAAAAAATGAAATCAGGCCACCTTCTTACACTAAATACAAGAATAAACTCAAAATAGATTAAAGACTTAACATGGTATACTCAAACATAAAAATCCTAGGAGAAAACACGAGTGAAAAAATTTTGGACATTTCTCTTAACAATATTTTTTTCTGATACGTCTTCTTGGGAAAAAGAAACAAATAAACAAATGGGACTACATTAATCTGAAAAGTTTTTGTACAGCAAAAGAGCCCATCACAAAATGAAAAGACAACCCACTGAAAGGAAGAACATATTTGCCAATTATACATCTGATAAGGGGTTAATATCTGAAATACATAAAGAACTTATTCAACTCAACACCAAAAAAATAACAATCCAATTAAAAATCGGGCAATGAACCTGAATATACACTTCTCCAAAGAAGACATACAGATGGCCAAAAGACATATGAAAAACTGTTCATCGGTAATAATGAGAGAAATGCAGATTAAAACCAAAATGAGATATCACCTCACACCTGTCAAAGTAGCTATCATCAATAAATCAACTAATAAATATTGGTGAGGATGCAGAGAAAAGGGACTCCTTGTGTAGTGTTGGAGGAAATGCAGGTTGGTGCAGTCACTGTGAAAACAGTATGGAGTTTCTGCAAAAAGTAAAAATGGAACTGCCTTATGATCTAGCAATTCCCAGGATTCTGGGAATACTAAGTGCGAAGAAACTGAAATACTGATTCGAGAGAATATATGCACCCCTTCATTCTGCAGTGCTAGATCACAATGGAATATTTACAATAGCTAAGATCTGCCAAGTGCCTCCCAGTGGGTGAGTGGATAAAAATAGCTGTGGTACATTTACGCAATGGAATACTACTTGGCCATAAAAAAAGAAAGAAATATTGCCTTTGCAATAGCATGGATGGACCTGGAGAGTATTAAAGTAAGTGAAATAAGCCAGTCAGAGAAAGACAAACACCACATAATTTCACTTATATGTGGAATCTAATAAAATAAATAAACAAAATATAAACAGATTCATATACAGAAAATAGACTAACAGCTGTTAATGGGGAGGGGTGTTGAGGGGCAGGGGGTAAAATGTGAAGGGATTAAACAAACAATGAAAATTCTTGGACAGAAGAGTATGATGATTACCAGAGGAAAAGGTGGTGGTGGTGGGGTGAGTTTAAGAGGGTAAAGGGGTGGTAAATGGTGACAAGAGTAGACTTAACTTTGGCTGGTGAGCACACAATATGATATACAGATGATGTATTATAGAATTATATATCTGAAACATATAATTTCATTAATCAATGTTATCCCGATACATTCAATAAATATTAAAAATATTTAATATTATATGTTTCTAGTTTAAAATCGAGTCTGATAACACTTTTCTTCTCAAATGCTTTTTGAAGGAGATGATAAACTTCTAAAATGAAAGAATTAACTAATAGCACCATAAAATAAGCATGGTGACATATAAGCATCAATTGCAAATTCCTGGAATTTAGAAAGCAAGCGAGGCAAGATGAATAGAGAAGGAGCAAAGCGAGTGTCTTCCTGCCCTGGAAGTATGTATGTCTGATAAACAGAATTTATATATCGATATCTCATAGGAAGTCTAATATTCCAGAGGAACTTGGGTAAGAATGATAGAAACGCAGGTGTGGCTGTGGCATTGTTGATCGGAGTTACTATTGTGATAAATGCGAGCACTCCCTCTGACACTTACCCTACTATAATCTCTATAGCCAAGTTTTCACATTTTTTAAAAGAAAATCAGTAGGGAAAAGTAAATCCCATTACTAAACTATTTTGGACTTTTGATGATATGAGTGCTGTGTGTGAAGGGTATACTCCCAGAATGAAATTTAATAAATTTCATGCAAAAAGGCAGACTTTTCTAATGCAAGTGCTGAGGGATCGTTGTAGGGAAGGCAACATGGCCAGTGTCTTTGGGAACCAAAAGGCCCTGGATTTGATCCCAAGCCTCTCTACTTCCTGTCTGTGTGACATGAAATACCCTAAAAATTCATTAAAAATGAATTATAGGGTTATTTTGAAAGTAATAATAACATAATATGTAACCTGTTCTAATGAAAAGTCAATTTTCCACTAGAGCAGAGAGCAGATAATCACAAAATTTTAGGAATTGCTCAAAGCCTATACGCACACCATGTAATGTCTTAAATATAAAGTTTTAAAATAAAAATACGATAT
>NW_006294998.1:880552-888469 GCF_000327345.1 Myotis davidii | reverse complement strand
GCAGTCTCTTCAATCAATGGTGCCGGGAAAATTGGACAGATACATGCAAGAAATGAAATTAGACCACCTTCTTACACCATACACAAGAATAAACTCAAAATAGATTAAAGACTTAACATGGTATACTCAAACATAAAAATCCTAGGAGAAAACACGTGTGAAAAAATTTTGGACATTTCTCTTAACAATATTTTTTTCTGATACGTCTTCTTGGGAAAAAGAAACAAATAAACAAATGGGACTACATTAATCTGAAAAGTTTTTGTACAGCAAAAGAGCATCAAAAAATAGATTAAAGACTTAACATGGTATACTCAAACATAAAAATCCTAGGAGAAAACACGAGTGAAAAAATTTTGGACATTTCTCTTAACAATATTTTTTTCTGATACGTCTTCTTGGGAAAGAAACAAAAATAAACAAATGGGACTACATTAATCTGAAAAGTTTTTGTACAGCAAAAGAGCCCATCACAAAATGAAAAGACAACCCACTGAAAGGAAGAACATATTTGCCAATTTGGCAATGATACATCTGATAAGGGGTTAATTTCTGAAATACATAAAGAACTTATTCAACTCAACACCAAAAAAAATAACAATCCAATTAAAAATCGGGCAATGAACCTGAATATACACTTCTCCAAAGAAGACATACAGAAGACCAAAAGACATATGAAAAACTGTTCATCGGTAATAATGAGAGAAATGCAGATTAAAACCAAAATGAGATATCACCTCACACCTGTCAAAGTAGCTATCATCAATAAATCAACTAATAAATATTGGTGAGGATGCAGAGAAAAGGGACTCCTTGTGTAGTGTTGGAGGAAATGCAGGTTGGTGCAGTCACTGTGAAAACAGTATGGAGTTTCTGCAAAAAGTAAAAATGGAACTGCCTTATGATCTAGCAATTCCCAGGATTCTGGGAATACTAAGTGCGAAGAAACTGAAATACTGATTCGAGAGAATATATGCACCCCTTCATTCATTGCAGTGCTATTTACAATAGATACAACTGGGAAGCAGCCCAAGTGCCTCCCAGTGGGTGAGTGGATAAAAATAGCTGTGGTACATTTACGCAATGGAATACTACTTGGCCATAAAAAAAGAAAGAAATATTGCCTTTGCAATAGCATGGATGGACCTGGAGAGTATTAAAGTAAGTGAAATAAGCCAGTCAGAGAAAGACAAACACCACATAATTTCACTTATATGTGGAATCTAATAAATAAATAACCAATCTAATAAAATAAATAAACAAAATATAAACAGATTCATATACAGAAAATAGACTAACAGCTGTTAATGGGGAGGGGTGTTGAGGGGCAGGGGGTAAAATGTGAAGGGATTAAACAAACAATGAAAATTCTTGGACAGAAGAGTATGATGATTACCAGAGGAAAAGGTGGTGGTGGTGGGGTGAGTTTAAGAGGGTAAAGGGGTGGTAAATGGTGACAAGAGTAGACTTAACTTTGGCTGGTGAGCACACAATATGATATACAGATGATGTATTATAGAATTATATATCTGAAACATATAATTTCATTAATCAATGTTATCCCGATACATTCAATAAATATTAAAAATATTTTTAATATTATGTTTCTAGTTTAAAATCGAGTCTGATAACACTTTTCTTCTCAAATGCTTTTTGAAGGAGATGATAAACTTCTAAAATGAAAGAATTAACTAATAGCACCATAAAATAAGCATGGTGACATATAAGCATCAATTGCAAATTCCTGGAATTTAGAAAGCAAGCGAGGCAAGATGAATAGAGAAGGAGCAAAGCGAGTGTCTTCCTGCCCTGGAAGTATGTATGTCTGATAAACAGAATTTATATATCGATATCTCATAGGAAGTCTAATATTCCAGAGGAACTTGGGTAAGAATGATAGAAACGCAGGTGTGGCTGTGGCATTGTTGATCGGAGTTACTATTGTGATAAATGCGAGCACTCCCTCTGACACTTACCCTACTATAATCTCTATAGCCAAGTTTTCACATTTTTTAAAAGAAAATCAGTAGGGAAAAGTAAATCCCATTACTAAACTATTTTGGACTTTTGATGATATGAGTGCTGTGTGTGAAGGGTATACTCCCAGAATGAAATTTAATAAATTTCATGCAAAAAGGCAGACTTTTCTAATGCAAGTGCTGAGGGATCGTTGTAGGGAAGGCAACATGGCCAGTGTCTTTGGGAACCAAAAGGCCCTGGATTTGATCCCAAGCCTCTCTACTTCCTGTCTGTGTGACATGAAATACCCTAAAAATTCATTAAAAATGAATTATAGGGTTATTTTGAAAGTAATAATAACATAATATGTAACCTGTTCTAATGAAAAGTCAATTTTCCACTAGAGCAGAGAGCAGATAATCACAAAATTTTAGGAATTGCTCAAAGCCTATACGCACACCATGTAATGTCTTAAATATAAAGTTTTAAAATAAAGACTTAAACTAAACTAAAATAAATATAAAACACTTAAATGCCCAATGAATTTTCATGTTAACAGAGGAAAAAGAATAATGAAAATAAATTGTTTATGGAAATAGCCATTTTGGTAGAGAAATCAAGGACTAAAATTTAGAATTTTCAAATGTAATTTTTTTCAAAAATTTAAAAAAAGTCTTGATAAAAAAGTAATGTTATATTCAGATTTGTTTATAGTCATTGCACCATAAATGAAATCTGAGTACACAAAACGAGGCTCTGTTTTACTACAAAGAATTAAAGTTTCTGTTTTACTACATTGACTGAGCGTCAGTGAATAAATATAAACAAAACAAAAGTCCCATTTCTTTACCAAGGAAAATTAGATAAGTAATACAAAAAATAAATGCTTAAAGAAATATATTATAAACAAAGTGACTAACTATATACAAATTCCATAAAGCATTAATGATGGTATATGAAAATATATACAAATAGAATAATAATTTAAATTGTTTTTTTATTAAAATCATCTTTTGATATTGTGAAGGTAGGTGACTATCCCCAAAAGTTTGAGAACTAGATTGCATGGTGTGCTAAGTAAGAATTTAAAAAGAAAAGAAAAACAACTTCTATATGTAATTGCCATTTAAACATTGCAAGAGCCAATCAGATGAATATATCTATATATATATATATATATTTGATTTCAGCAGTAGAAGAAAACAAAGTTTTAATTTTATCTTATTCTAACTCATCCCAATCATCCCTGATGAATGATTGGCCCAGTGACCTTATGCAGAAGGTTATTTTCTTATTACTCTCTTTCTAATTCTAGATCAAAACATAATTAATATTCCAGAACAGAATCCTAGCTAAGTGAGAAAAAGAAATTTTCTTTTTCTTTAATTGTTTTATATATCAAAGAGGGAAAAATTCACTTTTTATCATTTTAATTCTCTTTAGTTTTTTCTATATGCACCAAAATTATAATGAAAGATTAAATGAGAAACTTGCAAACCAACCTCTTAAATTATTTTTTGCAATCTCAGCTATGCTCCTGGAGGAACAGATAATTGAAAAATAATGTATAAACCTTATTTCTCATACTTATGAAGGTGAATGGTAAAAGGAAGCATCTTACAGATAATAGTACTTGAAATTGAAATGACTCTCTTTAAAAATATTCCTTTTAAGATTATGTATATGAACTACTGTAAAATTGTTTAAATTTTTATCTCATTAATAACTATTCTTATTTTTATGCATTTCTAAATTGTGAAGGGTTACACATGAACACATTTTTCTGTTAGTCACATCTTTCTCCTGCAGTTCTACTACAGACACACAACTAAGGACAGTGCTGATAACAGAAGGTTGAACAGATGGCCATTTTCAATTTTATCTTTTCAGAAAATGAAAGAGCTTTCTTTGTTGCTAACCTCTGAAGTTGACTCAAGAAGATGCTTACCATGACAGCCAAAAAAAAAGAAAAAAAAAAAGAAAAGAACATATTAGCTACTCAAGAAGCTTTGTGTTTTCTGATAGAAGTTTTCTTCCAATTGCTTGAATCAAAAGAAAAATTAAACCAACTTTATATAAATTTTCAGAAACCTGCCTTTGGCTCGGAAAAAGGTTTTTTTGTTCACCTCTGGCACTTAAGGGAAAAAAATACACAGAAATAGAAAAATAAAGACATTTGGAAAAGGGTAGACAAAAAATGATGTAGTCTAGAATTAAGAAATATTAGTTTTAGTTTCCTTTTTCAACATGTAATGATTTATGGGAAATATACATCTATCCTAAAGAACATATGATTTATATTTGCTAAAATCAAGGCTTTATAATGCTAGGAAAGAGTATTAATCATGCAGTCTTTCGAAGTTCATTCAGTTGCATAAGAATGGGCCTTGGGCCTGAACAATTTTTAACCAGGAGACAGAGAGCCCACACTGCCTGTGTCAAATTGTGTGGAACATCTTTCTCTGTTTCAGGTTCAATGACTGCTCTTTGACTCTGGAGCATGTGCATCATATGGCACCTGGCCAACACCACTGTATGTCTGTCCTTGGGTGGAGAACACAGGGTCATTCTACTTACACACAAGAGATCTGCATAGACAAATTGCCCTGTGTGGCTTGCAGGGAGAGACCCCTGGCTCTGGGGTTTGACACCTGTTATTGAAGCTGATTTTGCTGTATGTCTTTTCTACATGAGCAAAGGTTTGATTATCCTTGGTGAATGATATTAAAACGTACTGGGTATAAGTATTTAGAGTCTTTCCCTGGGATTGGTACTCTGTTCAACTTGTAAATTTTATTTTCATTATTTTTCTTTTTATAAAATATATTTTTATTGATTTGAGAGAGGAAGAGACAGGGAGAGGGAAATAGAAACATCAATGATGAGAATCATTGATCGGCTGCCTCCTGCACGTCCCCTACTGGGGATTGAGCCCACAACCCAAGCATGTGCCCTGGCTGGTAATGGAACCATGATCTGCTGGTTCATAGGTTGATGCTCAACCATTGAGCCACACTGGCTAGGCATTATTTTTCTTTCTTTTTTAAAAAAATTTGTTTAATTAGCACTTTGTTTTAAATCAGAATTTAACATGCATAGATTTTATTCTCAGAGATTGTATGTAGAATTTAATTCCATTCCTTTGGAAATTGGTTAGTATTGCTTATGATAAATAAAATATAATGAAATAAAACATGATATTTGGGGTGGGAACACACTTATCAACAGATTGAATATAGTACCCTGAGCAGAAGCATATAACAGGGTGAATGTAAGTGATACTCCAACATAATTCAGTGGCAAGGTATGAACATTACTATTATGTGGAAATGAATAACTGGGTAGTGAAGATCCAAGTGTAATGAAAAGAACTGAGAAAACTGTTAGGCTCTGTATTTGTGCAATGACTAAGTGAAGAGGCAATGGAATATGGTGTTTAATGACCATGGTCTCTTGGTTGGGCTTAAAGTCCAAACCCTGATTCTCCCCCTTGATAGTTATAATGGTCTGAGTCAGCTATTAAGTTAGTAACGTATACCTTGTGGGCTTTGCCTAGAATTAAAGGGGAAAATGTACACCTAAGGTATTTGCCTGCTATTCTTGCAATACAATGAGAGCTCAGTATATGCAAGCAACTATAATAATGCTGTTTCCCTCAATAAAATTCTCTAATTTAAAAATGGAATAATTTTTTTGTATCCAAAATATAAGCAGGGAAGAATAAAGGTTGCGAGAGCTTAGGTGACTTGAAGATTATGTCTCCCTTGTGTGTTTATTATGTTAAATAAGTGGACAACATATCTAAGGTAATTGGTCTATTTTTTAACAGTTAAATGGAGGTCTAATTTTGTTGCATAAACACAAGCACAGGAGAAATATTTATAGTATGGGTTGAGATTTCCAGCAATCAGTTTAAAGACCTATTAGATGTTCAAGAAAAAAGCAGTTAGTATTATTCTTACTGCCATGCTGGAGGTGCCTGATATCTGTCATCTGTACACCTATTCTACTACATGTTTCTCCCTAACACTGGAGCAGGAAGCCTGCAAACTACATTTCCCAGATTCCAAGTCCTATATTCTTTCCGTAGGAATTACTTGTGGTAAAAGAAAGAGGCTATGGAAGCCATTTTCAGAACAAAAAGCACTGCACTTAAATGGTTGTACAAGTAGCAATAATGACCACAGTGGCCAGCAAGTGTTGGTAGCCTGAGTGTAATAGCAGCTCAAGCAGTTTTTACTCATTGAATATATCTTCCCCCTTTCGCTTTTTCAGTCCTTCAATCGAGATTCCTCCAAGGATGTATTGCATTCACAGTACTAAATTCCCTTTCTTCTAAAAAGCTTGTTTTTCTCTTAAGACACCACTTAGTAGACATCACATTTACAGATTATAACCATTAGTAATAACAAATATGTAATCCAAGAACTTTGGATATAATTTGACATTCAAATAAGAACTTAATAACTGTTACTTGAATCATAGAATTTCCATCATTCATTATCAGTTGTTTATCATATTTAATAGAGAGCTAATATGCAAATGGTTGTCACACCCTCACACCATCACGTCGTAATGGCTCAGACACTCAACACTGGGGAGAGAGGAATGGGGACCAGCCAGGTACAAATGAGCTCTCAAGAGAGGAATGGGGGCCAGTCAGGCTGTGGCCCTGAAGAGGGACAAGCCGCCCACCCCATGGTCCCAGGTGCCTGCAGCTGCTGCCTGGGTGAAGACGGCCAGGGTCCTGGCTGGCCAGAGGAGGGAAGCCTGGCTCCCAGGTGCCTGCAACCAGCTGGAGGAGGGAATCCTGGGTCCCGGGTGTGGGGAAAGGCAGAGGCAGTTAGGGGCGATCAGCAGGCAGGCAGAGGGGTTAGGGGCAATCAGGCAGGCAGAAAGGCAAGTGGTTAGGAGCCAGCAGTCCCAGATTGCAAGAGGCAGTTGGACATCCCCCAAGAGGTCCCGGATTGGAGAGGGTGCAGGCCAAGCTGAGGGAGCCTCTCCCTGCCCCCCCCCCAATGCATGAATTTCATACACTGGACCTCTAATTTGATATAATTGCTAGACTTTAGTACTAAAAATTATTTATGGTAGTAGTAAACTTACATTGATAGTGTAGATAACAATATATCGGAATCACATTAAAATTATTTCAAGGTTCATTGCTGGTTAAAATTTCCTTTATTTTTTCAGTCAGAAGTGTCTTATTAAAAACAAAACAAAAATAAAATTTCTATTTTTTAATAACTCATTTGGTCTTTGCAATGATTAAAATATAAGGGAACCAAGATTACTAAATATGAAACTATATGATTTGAGTAAATTTCATTAGTTCTAAGTGGTTCTCTTCATCCAACACGAATATTATTAAAGCTGATAGAAGCAAAGTTTATCTATTAAATTAAATATTTTGTAAAATAGATTCAGATACTTTAGATATTTCAAAAATTGCTGTCATATTTTATATCATTACTAGAGGTCTAATGCATGAAAATTTGTGCAAGAATAGGCCTTCCTTAACCTGACTGCCAGCACCAGCTTCCCTCCTCTGGCCAACTGCAGGCACCTGGGACCCTGGCCAGCTTCCCTCAGGCCCTGGCTTTGTCAGGAAGGATGTCCGGACATCCAGAAGGTCATTTGGCAGTCTGGTTTAATTAGCATATCACCCTTTTATTATTATAGATGTATTCTCATTTACATAAGAACACACTAGAAGAAATTTCCATTAAATAGATATGCATAAATATTCCTCATTTATTTAACATTCAAATAAATATTTTATGTACATTTATATATACACTAAGTGTCCAGATTATTATGACCACCTGATGTTTGTAGGCAAATTAGCTATAATTTCGTGCTCATGTTGCTAGAGGGCCAGACCATTATAAATAGGGAAGCAGGTTGTTTACCATGACAGAAGTGATTTTTTTCTGAAAATATGGGTATGGGTGCTGG
>NW_006294998.1:877186-879595 GCF_000327345.1 Myotis davidii | reverse complement strand
TGGGATACGCCATCAACATGATAGGATGAACTTGATCAGCAATGATACTTAAGTATGTTGTGCTATTCAGACATTGTTCCACATGAATTAAAGGGCCCAAATCATGCCAGGAAAACATGCCCCTAACCATAACACTGCCCTCACCAACTTGAAGTGTTGAACTCATGCATGTGGGGTGCATGCTTTTATGCTGTCTCTACCAAATTCTCTCTCTGCCATCTGCATGATGCAATTGGAAATGTGATTCATCAGACCACATGACTTTTTTCCAATGCTTGACTGCCCAATCGTTGTGTTCCTGTGCGAATTGGAGACATTTCATCTTGGTAACTGCAGACAGCAAAGGTGTTTGAACAGGCCCTCGGCTTCCATATCCCATTCAATGCAGTGTATGGCTAATTTGCCTACAAACATCAGTTGGTCATAATAATCTGGCCACTCATAATAATATATATCCCACATTCAAAGGCTGTTAAGCCACATTGTTTACCCATACCCATATCTTCAGAAAAAAATCACTTCTAACTGTCATGGTAAACAACCTGCTTCCCTATTTACAATGGTCTGACCCTCTAGCAACTTCAGCATGAAATTATAGCTAATTTGCCTATAAATGTAAGGTGGTCATAATAATCTGGACACTCAGTGTACATATATGTAATATTGACATACACATACAAATTCATGGAAAGAGTATGTTTTATTATACCAGTTTTGCTATTTCAATTATTTTATTTTATTCATTTATTCATTTTTAATTGAATTTTTGGGGTGACTGGTTCACAAAAATATATGTTTCAAGTGTACAACTCAAAAAAATTATTTGCATACTGTATTGTGTGCCCATTGACCAAAGCAAAATCTCTTTCCATCTTCCTTTTCCCTACCTCCCACTACTCCCACCCTGCTTTCCTTCTGACTATCACCATACTGTTGTCTATGTCCATAACATGTACTGTGTGTGTGTGTGTGTGCACGTTTAATCTCTTCACTTTTGTTAATCACGTTACCCACTCCCCTCACCTCTGAAGGCTGTCAGTCTATTACACATACCCGTGTCTCTACTATTTTGTTAATCAGTTGATGTTGTTCATCAGAGTTCACATATAAGTGAGATCATACAGTATTTGTCTTTCTCTGAGTGGCTTATTTTACTTGCCATAATAATCTCCAGGCCCATCCATGCTGTCTCAAAAGGTAAGATGTCCTCTTTATATAGTTGAGTAGCATTCCATTGTGACCTGCAGGACACTTACTACATAAGACTACTCTACTAAAACCAGGGGATGTACAACACTACCTAATACATAGGAAGAAACACAGGGAGGCACATAAAATGTGAGGCAAAGAAATGTCTCAATGAGAGAATAGAACAAAACTCCTGAAAAAGAAATAAACAAAATGAAGACAAGCAATCTACCAGATACTGAGTTTACAACACTGATTATAAGGATGCTCATTGAACTTAGAGGCAGTGAACTTCAATTAAAAGATAAAAAACATAAAATAGAGATAGAAAACATAAGAAAGAACCAGTCATAAATGAAAAATATAATAACTAAAGTGAAGGATAAGATTTGACTATTTACACAGAATACTTTTGAACCTCACACAGAAAAATAAAGAATATGGTGCCTTTTGAAAAGTAATATTCTAATCATAATAATAAAAGTTTTATACATCTAAAAATAATTATTGTTAAGTATCAAGTCCATTCCAATGAATCCAGTTTTTATCCAACAAATATACTAATAATCATAATTTTCTGGAGAAACCAAGATGGCGGCATAGGTAAACACCGGAGTTTGCTGCCTTGCACAACCACTTCAAAAATACAACTAAAAGATGGAACGAACATCATCTAGAACCACAGGAAGGCTGGCTGAGTGGAAATTCTACAACTAGAAGGAAAGAGAAAAGCATACTGAGACTCAGAGGAGGTGTAGTATGTAAATAAAATACTAAGGTGCAGAGGTGGTTACGGAGCCGGCTGGCGGCTGAGGGCGCAGTTGTCGTTTTGAATTGGGAGGGGTCTCAGGCTCTGAGCTCCAGTTCAGGGCGAGTCTCTGGGGACCCAGACTCATACAGGAGAAGCGGGACAGTCTGGCATCGGTCTGAACTCGAGGGCAGCTTTCTCTCCTAGGGGCTTGCAGTGAACCAGGACACACTGAGAAGCAGAGCCTCTGAAGGCAGGACTGAGAGCAGCCATAACTGCTAGCCCCACCCTGTTGATCCCTTGGGACCCGCCCTGCCCAAGCCCTGCAGGGAGGCTTTTGCTGGATAGCCTCAGGCAAAGGTTAAATTAGCACCTCCTTAGAGATCCAGGAGCCAGGAAACCCAGAGGTCAGAGTGGGACCATCCAGTTTGCAGCTCTGTGGGACCATAAAGGACACACTCAGGGGGCAGACT
>NW_006294998.1:865429-876319 GCF_000327345.1 Myotis davidii | reverse complement strand
AACAGATTAAACTGGTGAATATAATAGAGTCAGGGGCATAGAAAGGGAATGGAATGACTATTCTCGGGGGAGGGCAGGGAAGGGGTGTGGGAGATGCGGAAAGAGACTGGACAAAAATCCTGCACCTATGGATGAGGACAGTGGGTGGGGAGTGAGGGCGGAGGGTAGGGCGGTAACTGGGAGGAGGGGTATATGGGGGGGGGAAAGAGGAACAAATGTAATAATCTGAATAATAAAGATTTAATTAATAAAAAAATTAAACAAATCAAAAAAATCATAATTTTCTGGTGTTATAAAGAGTTTGAGTAGATGTAACGTTAATTTTTTTAAATATAGAAATTTGAAAAGTAATCCCATCTACATAAAACATAATTGAAATTTCCACACTCCACAAGGCATATAATAGCAGTGAGTCTTTTTTTGAATGTTGTATAGTACATAATGGTTAAAACTAGTTACATTACTTCCATTTTCTCAGCGCTGCGTTTATTCAGTAAATAGACTGGTAATTAGGAACATAATTGTTTATTTGATTTGATAACATAGGCTATGTCCACTTAATATAGTGTTCTCCCCAGATAGAACTTTCAGTAAAACACCTTGGAAATGTGCATCCTCTTAACAGAAGAATCCATAAATAACATACAATAGGCAATTGTATGCAGACTGATTATCACAGTTTGATTCAGTGGCTATATATGATTTTAATGGCGTTGCTGCCAGATGTGCTCAAAACAGCCATAATATACTCTGCTTCACTGAATGCCCAAGATGGTTTCATTCTGGAAATGTAATAGAATATTTTTAAAAAGGCAAAACTAAATAGAACAATAGTAGTCATTTAGTAAATTGAAGATACTGTGCAAGCAGGCCATGGTGGCCTTGTAGCTCCCATGCTTAGCATAGCACTTCACATTCTAGTTAAATGCATGTTAAAAAGTAAAAGAACATAAATTTTAACTTAGGTAAATAATGTAATATTTTTATCATATATTTATTATAAACACTATGTCCATGAGGCAGCTCTGTCTATGGAGCATGCTTACATCTTCCCTCACCCTCTTCCCCCAGGTGAATTTCCTCTCTCTTCTAAGTTTCAAGGGCCCTTCTTTCCCCTCTAGCTTGTTTCCAGACACCATTTCTTCTACAAGTCACTTCTACCTCTGTGACTCTCTAAATAAACTTTCTCATATAGCTTGAAAAACATAAAAAACAACAAAAAGACTATATCCATGAAAGGGCTTTGGAGACAATTAGGGAAAAGGGGTCCATGGGGCAGGGATGCATACATGACGGGCAGAGACAACTCCAAGCCGTCAGATTGTTTACAAGACTGTTAAAAGATAACGGGAAGAAGAAGGGCCGCTGGGTGAGCTTTGAAACTGATATTAAGCAGGGAAAAGGGGGAGAGTGACCAATTAAGAAAGCATGGGGGCATAAAATGAGGGTCCAATTAGAAAGTAAGATGAACACACCAAGAAGCTACCAGCACTTATAAACCTAGAGACAAACTGGACTGTTTTGTTCCCATTTTAGAGAGAGAGGACATTTTCCATTTTGGTTCAGAGTGCTCCCCTTTGGGGACCCTTCCCCATGGGAGTTTGTATATGCATACAATAAACTTCCACACTTTTGCTTAAAATCTTTTAGTTTGCAAATTTATACCTCAAACTTCGTAAGACAAGAACCTGCAAGTAGAGTCCCAGCTTGCCATTTGGGGTATCACCATGAAGTACCAAATGTCTATATTTTCCATTTGTTAAGGGTGTTGTAAATCATTTTCTTGTACATTACCTTGACTGGGCCTGATAACATGAATGATAGGTCTTACTGTTTGCATTTAATTTCAAGGAATTGGGATGAAATTGTAAGCATGTTATAGAGAAAAAAATCATGATAATGTCTTCTAAATAAAGATTGAATGATTATTATTTTTTCTATTATATTGTAGCTAAGTTTTATCTCATATGAAATAAAATTTAAATGAAAGTTAATAATACATTTTGAAAGTCATATTGTATACATTCATTAAATAAAAATACATTTATTAAGACATCTATTATTTTTTAAATATATTTTATTGATTTTTTACAGAGAGGAAGGGAGAGAGATAGAGAGTCAGAAACATCGGTGAGAGAGAAACATCGACCAGCTGCCTCCCGCACATCTCCCACTGGGGATGTGCCCACAACCCAAGTACATGCCCTTAACCGGAATCGAACCTGGGACCTTTCAGTCCGCAGGCCGACGCTCTATCCACGGAGCCAAACCGGCTTCGGCAAGACATCTATTTTTAAGTACACAGATTGAGTAGGCAAATATAATGTTATGTATTTGAAATAAATTTTATTTCTCTGCAGACAACCCAGTAGGAAACATTAATATACTAGTGGCCTGGTGCATGAAATTCATGCATGGGAACAGTTCCCTCACCCCAGCTTGCACCCTCTCTAATCAGGGCCAACCCTCTTGCAACATGGGACCGCTGGCTCCTAACTGCTCACCTGCCTGCCTGCCTGATTGCCCCAACTGCCCTCCCCTGCTGGCCTGATCTTGCCCCCAATGATCCTCCTTTGCTGGCCTGGTTGCTCCCAACTGCCCTCCTCTGCAGGCCTGATCTCCCCCTAACTGCCTTCCCCTGCTGGCCTGATCTCACCCCCAATTGCCTTCTCTGCCTCAGCCCCCATCACCGTGGTTTTGTCTGGAAGGAAGTCAGATGTCTGGAAGATGGCTGGTTGACCCGGCCTAATTAGCATATTACCCTTTTATTAGTATAGATAGATTATATAGGATAGGATTATTTAAATGGGTGTGAGGGGAGACTTTCTCAGCAG
This sequence comes from Myotis davidii, assembly GCF_000327345.1. Lineage (NCBI taxonomy): Eukaryota > Metazoa > Chordata > Mammalia > Chiroptera > Vespertilionidae > Myotis > Myotis davidii. The sequence goes on along the minus strand of NW_006294998.1, from coordinate 873,485 downwards.
GAGGAAATGCTCTTGGCAGGCAAAAATACACAATCCCTATATCTGGACTGATAGCCAGCCATATGCACTATACTGCCAAACCGGTCATTAAAAATTGAACCACTTTCTTACACCTTACACCAAACAGCTGTTGCCCTTAAAACTCCTCAGCCCCTACCTTAGGTTCTGCCTTCACAGTTTACCCAGATTAGGTTCAGATTGGTTGGTTTCTATGCCAGTCAATGTCAAAAGCTCTGCCTCGTAGGCAGCCATTGGCTCCTCTCACTTCACCCAGATTTGGTTCTGATTGGTCAGTTTCTAAGTCAGTCAGCATCTCTGAGCCTATCTCCAGGCCTGATCAGAGAGGCAGGGCTCATCAGCAGCCCCCACGGAGCCCCAGAGAGAAAGAAAGGCTGTGGCTGCTGGCCAGGCCTGGAGAGAAAGAAAGAGGCAAGGCCTGATCAACAGCTGCCATGGAGGCACTGATCAGACCCTGCTTCTCTCTCCAGGCCTCACTCCGGGCCTGATCCGCAGCCACCTTGGCAGTCATTGCTGGGTCACTACGACAACTCAGCACTGACTGTAAGACTGACTTCCAGTGGGTCGAGCCTTCGTTCATTTTGGACGTTATGGACCCTGGGTTTTTACATGTGTTATATATAATACATAAATAGATGTCCCATGAAACCCAGTCATTAGACTCTCCAAAATATATAGAGAAAAATGTACTTGTACATGTTATAAAACAATGTGTAAATTCCAATTAATAAGAGAAATTTCAACTAAATTGGTTGGGCTGAGATGATGTTATAGATTATTTGCAAAAATGCACCTTTATGTGCTGCTTTGCAATGTGATTTGGCTGCTCCTCTCATCAATGGTAGAGATTATTTCCTCATCCATGTATTCTGGATTGGCCTTATGTCTTGTCTTGTTAGTTGGAATGTGAAAGAAGTGAGGTTTCCTAAGTTCAAAATCAGGGCTTCAAAAAGCTTTTTGGCTTCCAATTTGCCCTCTTGGAACACAACCCTGAGGTGACCATTTAAAGAAGTACAGTCTAGCCAACTGAAGGACTTGAAGTTCATGGAGAACTGAAGTTTGCAAGCCAGCAGACAGCACTTCCAGGCATGTGAGTGAGACCATCCTGCATCATCAAGTTCAAGTCTCGAAGCACCATATAGATGCATGGTCATGAGTAATTTAAGAGACTATTAGCAGATGTAGTGCCCAGCTAACCAAAGCTCAAATTTCAAACCCACTGAATGACCAACAACTAGTTTTAAGATATTAAATTTGAGGAGAATCTGTTATACCAGTAGGTAACTAATACAAAGGGTCTTTTGAGGAAGAAATGTCTTCTAAATCTGGCAATACTTGACAAAGTAGTGTGGAAAGTTACTAAGGACGGAGGGGAGACCAGAGATCTCAAAGATACAGTGGGTTGTATGTTGGAAACTGCAAGAATTTTATTAATTCTGGAGCAAAACCAGGTGTGTGAAGAAACATGGCCCTGTAGTTTGGCAGAGACTTTATATGCTTTGTAACATTTTGAATTTTATAAAGAAGCAAATAAGCACAAATGAAATACATTAAAGCATGGGTGTGATATTGTTTTACTGTTTAATTGATCATTCCAGTAACTAAGATTGCATTCTTTAAGAAAGAATATTGGCCAGTGGGACAAATATTTCAGTGCCTTAGCAAGGGATATGGGAAACTAAAATAGGGGTTAATAATAATCTGTTGAAAGAGAAGAGAAATTTAAAATTCAACCAAGGAGTTCAGTTGGTATGAAAGACATTTCATATGTGAGAAATAATTATAACTATGAACTGCATAAAATTGTACAGTATTCTCATTTTAAAAGAAAATATTAAATAAAAGACCAGAGACCATATCATAGATCTTATAGAAAATAAAGTAATAAATTAAAATAAGATAAACAAAAGCATACAATAAGTTTAATTTGTTAATGTTTTGAAATACAGATAACTCAGTGAAAAAGGAAATGTGATATTATATCAAAACTAATAATCTGAAAGTCTTAATTTCCTGTTTAAACAGGTGGTAGACTTTGTCATTTAATGAAGAACAATGTTACCACATAAGAAAAAATATATAAAAATCACCAGGAGCAAAAGCAAGTAGATATTGAACTTTTTCTATTAAATAGACAGAGCTCTGTGCAATTTTTCTTTGTAAATAAAGAGCTGGAAATGGAGCATAGAATATGATCATCCTGATCTACACACAAATGTAAAATAAAGGATGTTGAGATACATTAAAAGGGATTAAAAATTGCAGTGCATTATAAATAAACATAAAAACCTGGAGCCTGTGGTGTTGTCAGACATATTTGTAATATCTAACATTAAATATGTGTTATCACTACCTGAAATGGGGAAAATAGTGTACTTTTCAGTACTTTCCAGTAAATATTCTAAAATGCATTGCCCTTCCTATTTTCATGCACTCAATCAAGTAAAATCAAGGAATAGACATAATTATTCTCCAGAAGTGGGTTTTCATTTTGTGTTGTCAGAATATTGTCAGTTTCTGAGTATGGCTGACATCTCTTGTATGGATATTAACATGAATCTCTGAACAAACATCCATTTCTTCATGTGGTCTGACACATTTAAACAAGTAGAAACTAATTATGATTAAAAACATTTTATTCATAACAGAAAATGTAAAATGTATTATTTTTAGTGATTAATTTTATCATAGTATATCATTTCAAAATAAGATCTCAGAGTGAGTTTTCTTTATTGATTTTTAGAGAGAGAGAAAGGGAGAGGGATAGAGAAATAGAAAAGTTGATGAGAGAAAAACATCATTGATTGACTGCCTCCTTCAGCCCCCTACTGGGGATCAAGCTTGCAACCAAGGTATGTGCCCTGACCAGGAATTGAACCAGTGACCTCTTGGCTCAACCACTGACCCACATTGGTACACAATTTTTTTTAAAATTAAATAATAAATCAGTTTTTCCTTATCCTGATTTCTCAGGTTGGCTATATGAGCCTTACAGAAAATGATTTATACAAGTGAGAATTTTTTTTATAAAAAGTGTAGATAATGGAAAATTCTTGCAAATATCCTACCCCCCCCCAAAAAAAAATAACCACAGGTATAATCTATATGTATTTCCTCTAGTTCAAACACTTTAACTCAGAATCCCTGAAAATATGAATAAAAATAAACTGTTTCTTACTTACAAAGAAACAGCCATCATGTCGAAGTGGCCTTCAATATTGAACTAGATTTCAGAATCTTTGAGCAGCTAACTTAATCATTTTAATTGTGAGCTTCCTTTGAGGTAAACACTATTCAGACTACCGATACGATGTGCTTTCTAGGGAAGAAAGAAATGCAAACTTCCTTTAAAGAACAACTCCATACTGATGCAGCCTCAGTGATTGAAAACCAAGTCATGGATTCAATGCTATTTGTGAGAGGGCAACATCTGCATTCATTATCAGCCAGTAAAACATTTCTTCTAATAGTTGCTCACTTTATCTAGTCATACATATGCGTATTAAGATAAACCCCTGGTAAAAACTCCCGGGTTTAGTATATAAAGAGACTCATGGAATGAAACACTGATTGTAGATCCAAATGGAACTGCTGGAGTTAGGATGGGAGTGTGTGTGTGTGTGTGTGTATAAAAAGAGAAAGAAAATTGCTGCAAAGAAACTCAGTTCTACATAATTAGGTTTTTATAACTTAAAGACAGGATGATTGAACTCTATCTCTTTATGCATTGTTTTTCCTAATGTCTGCCTCAAGATCTGTTGTCTCTGTCTTTTCCTCTCTACACAGGCGCACGTGCACACACATACACACACATTATAATTTTAATTGGGAAGAATTTAGAAAAAGACACTAAATATAAGTAAAAATTAATAAAAAATAAAATATTTTTTGAGGTATATGTCAGAAAATGAAAAAATTATCCTTCAAACGCACTTCAATCTTATTCCCAGATATAACCATTAATCAAGTTGTAATGGATATCTAACATTAAATAGAAATCTTCTAAAAATACCCTTGACTGGCTGGTGTTGCTCAGTGGTTGAGCAGTGATCCATGAACCAGGAGGTCACAGTTCAATTCCCTGTCAAGGCACATGCCTAGGTTGCAGGCTTGATCCCAGTAGAGGGGAAGCAGGAGGCAGCTGATCAATGATTCTCTCTCATCTCATGTATCCATCTCTTTCTTCTTCCCCTTCCTCTCTCTGAAATCAGTGAAAAAACAAATATAAAATACCCTTAATCTTATTACCTGCATTGTTTTTATACTCTTAAATTTATTTCTTTAATACTATCTTCGTGTAGCAATAAGATTTACTTCATGAAGATAATGAAGGTGCATTTGAGATAAAATAAGCATATTGCCTGCCCCCTCCTATGATATTCCTCATTAATATTATTGTTAAATAATAACTAACACAACCTAGTGCCTACTATGTGCTGTATACCATTCCAATAACCTTACCAACATTGACTGACTTGATCTTTATGATAAACCTTTAATTTATTATAGGGATTTTTAAAGATAAAGGAATTCAATTTTAGAGAAAAATGAACTAACACAATGAGAGCAATAAGTATTCCAGAAAGTCACCTGGCTTAAGTAGTGAGACTGAATTTTTATGGACCACTGTATACTACCTAATATGCTTACACACAGATGATAGTGTTTGATTACTGAAAACGTTAGAGGTCTAATTTACAACTAGCCAAACTATCAAATTGCTGCCATAAAAATTCTGCATTAAATATTCAAAAAAGCAATCATTTTTATAAAAGTCCAGGTGTTTTATGATGTATACTCAAAGATAGCAAGTTATTTCATAAAGAGACTTGTTTTATTTTAGCTATACCAGATGTTATAAACTCAGAGGAGAATACTTGTAGCTATCTAAATATTGGAGCATGCAACCTTCAACAGTCTGATTTATGGCCTTTAATTTGTTATTATTTTCTTTACTCTTTAGGAGACATAACGTGGGTTTATTTTAAACAGAGTTGTCAGCACAATGTATTTCTTTCTCCTGACATACTAGATGTTATACCTGGTTCAAGTTGTACCATCAATGAGCTGAATAGTTGAATAAAGTTATTTGCCCTTCTACCAAATCTTTTCATATGATTTGCTCTATTGTTGTTATACAAATGAATCATTAAGGCCTGCTTCATTTCTAATATACCCTGGAATGTGCTGTAAGAACTAAGGGCAAGGAAAATTATTTTCATTCCATTCTCATTAGTTGACAGAAATTGTATGAATTTTATGGGCTTACCTTTTCTGTAGTTTTCTCTTCCCTCACTTCAACAAGTTATTGTTCTTAATTCATTTTTAATCTGCTGCATTACATATAATCTATTGCATTGTGCATATACCTATTCACTTATAAGCTATTTATAAAAGATAAATTATTTGTAAATGTATTTATAAATAATTTTAAATAAGTAATAATGAAATATATAGATAAATAAACTATTGTCATCATACCAAATATATTAGTGTATAATTTTCATTTAGAATATCATAAGGAAATTTCAATTATGATATAATCTGAATATATGTAACTTTTAAAAAATATATATATTATTGATTTTTTACAGAGAAGAAAGGAGAGGAATAAAGAGTTAGAAACATTGCCGAGGCCGGTTTGGCTCGGTGGATGGAGCGTCGGCCTGCGGACTGAAAGGTCCCAGGTTCAATTCCGGTCAAGGGCATGTACCTGGGTTGCGGGCACGTCCCCAGTGGGGGGTGTGCAGGAGGCAGCTGATCAATGTTTCTCTCTCATCGATGTTTCTAACTCTATCTCTCTCTCTTTCTCTCTGTGAAAAATCAATAAAATATATTTTTTAAAGAAAAGAGTTAGAAACATTGATCAGCTACCTCCTGCACACACCCTACTGGGGATGTACCCTCAACCAAGGTACATGCCCTTGACCAGAATCAAACCTGGGACCCTACAGTCCTCAGGCCGCCACTCTATCCACTGAGCCAAACCGATTAGGGTAGATATATGTAACTTTTAACACCTGAATCTACCATCAAATATGTACCACAATTAATTGTTTCTGGCCAATAAAAACATCATTCAGACTTCATACCATTCACTTTTCAGATCATCTGTTGGTGGCAAGCAAAGTTTATTTCCATTGGCAGATACTGCTTATGGCCTCTCTGGTCAGCAGTATTTACTCTGAATCTCATCAGTATTTCCCAGAATCCTCATCAGCTCCTGTCTTCAACCAGTGAGGCATCTAATAGCTGCTATAAATTTAATATGTATTTCACACATCTATTTCAAAGCATTCTAAACTTCTTTTCTGGGCACGAAAGAAAATATTCTGCAAGAGTTTCCATCAAAATCTGACATTGAGAATCATCACTCTGTGGGGGTGGGCACTCAAATTCTCATGATATAGAAAAGTCCTCTTTGATCAGCAGGCAAATACTCCCTATCCCCGCAGGACGAGTTTCCTGAGGTGACTGTTTGATTAGCATAATGGCATGAGGAGAAGTCTCTCCTCGGATCATCTTTAATAAAACAATAGTTATTCGCTGTTCTGTCAGGCACTGGCTTTAGTTTTGAAAGGAGGATTGCCATAGACAAAGGAGAATATTACATTTTCCCGGTAAGAGTAAATATTTATAGTCTGTTGGAGAAAGAGGAAAAAAATGCTATGGGTGGGTGAAAATAAGACTGAGCGTTTTATAAGATATATAACGGATAGTACATTTAATGTTTGCTTTGGTGTATGCCATTAGAATACTCTGTTCTGTGTCTCTATGAGATCTCCACTGTGTTTCTCTGTCTGTTACAAGGTACATGACCAAATGCTGAATATGACTTCAATAAGGGGACAGAACAACAGCAGAACTGCTGTTTAATATAGGTGTCTAGCACTGTTGCACTGTTATTTCTTGGATAAGAAGATAGCATCATGTTCTTCTACAAATGTTCCCTCCTGTGGCTCAAAATACATAAGCATATAGAATTTTAAAAAATTGATAAGGCGCCCTAGCCAATTTGGCTCAGTGGATAGAGCATCGAACTGAGGATCAAAGGGTCCCGGGTTCGATTCCGATCAAGGCACATACCAGGGTTTCAGGCTCTTCCCTGGCCCAGGCAGGAGGCAACCAATCAATGTGTCTCTCTCACATCTATGTTTCTCTCTGTATTTCCCTCTCTCTTCCACTCTCTCTAAAAATCAATGGAAAAATATCCTCAAATAAGGATTAAAAAAAATTGATGAGGCTTATTATGCAAGGAAAATAATGTTTCCACTTACTTGTATTTTAATACCATTTATTTTCTTGCAGTTGCAATTAATAGATCATATTTCTTAAGCCTTATGCTCAATTTACAAATCTCATTCTATTTATCAATGATATAAGTTATTTTGTTGGAATTAAATACATTTAAAACTTCACTTGTTCTTTGGCTTAGGCTCGATTAACTTATAAATTTGACAAATTAAGCTTTTTATAACCACCTAACACCATTTATAAACTTCATTAAATTTTTATGACACTTTAGAGTACAGTTACCAATTTCATATATCAATTATTTCAAGCACTGCAAAAACACTTAATAAGTGAGACTTTAAGAGTCAATATGAAATTTGCCAAATTCTGCACACTGCCAAGCAGACCCCTATTGTGCCACAAAGTTAAGAATTCTTAGTTTAAACTCTTGAGTAGGGATGAGACAGAGTAGAGTCTGAAAGAACATAGAGCATGAGTGAGGATGAATTACTTTCCATGGTACTATCTCTATTGTTGAGGATAGGTGTAGAACGTGTCTATGTTTCTCACTACAATTTCTAAGGATAATAAAGATGAAGGCAAATAGGAATATATCTACATACACACACACACACACACACACAAATGATAGGCTCTTGCCAATAATTAATAAATCTCTAATTACTTTGATGTTATTTTATTTCTATATGTTTAATCGCTCCTCCTTTTTTTTCATTCCAATGAACTTTCTATAGGATAAAAATGCTAGTAGTCTCAAGATAACCTCCAGAAATGCCTTGAGAAT
>NW_006294998.1:864988-865338 GCF_000327345.1 Myotis davidii | reverse complement strand
TATATATATACATATATATATATATAGTACAATTTGATGTAAAATTTTTACTTTTAGAATATTTGCTTTTTATAAGATTGAATTATTTTATTATTAATAACAACAGTATAGGATTGCTACAAATGTCTTTAAATATTCACATTGCTTGGCATAGAGTATCTATCCTATCTAATAATAGACAAACATGGTAATTAACCATACCTCCGCTACACTTCCCATTGGCTAATCAGGGTGATATGCAAATTAACTGCCAACCAAGATGGCAGCCAGCAGCCAGGCAGCTGAAGCAAACATGAGGCTTGGTTGCCCTGGCGATGGAGGAAGCCAAGGTTCCCCGCCTGCAAGGGCCT
>NW_006294998.1:864124-864864 GCF_000327345.1 Myotis davidii | reverse complement strand
ACTTAATAAGTGAGACTTTAAGAGTCAATATGAAATTTGCCAAATTCTGCACACTGCCAAGCAGACCCCTATTGTGCCACAAAGTTAAGAATTCTTAGTTTAAACTCTTGAGTAGGGATGAGACAGAGTAGAGTCTGAAAGAACATAGAGCATGAGTGAGGATGAATTACTTTCCATGGTACTATCTCTATTGTTGAGGATAGGTGTAGAACGTGTCTATGTTTCTCACTACAATTTCTAAGGATAATAAAGATGAAGGCAAATAGGAATATATCTACATACACACACACACACACACACACAAATGATAGGCTCTTGCCAATAATTAATAAATCTCTAATTACTTTGATGTTATTTTATTTCTATATGTTTAATCGCTCCTCCTTTTTTTTCATTCCAATGAACTTTCTATAGGATAAAAATGCTAGTAGTCTCAAGATAACCTCCAGAAATGACCTTGAGAATTTAGTGTTCAATATCTTTATCTGAAATCTTTGTACCAATATTAATTGTAAATTAATATAATTCTGTAGTTTCTGCATTTTTTGCTCTATCAAGTTATTTTCTCAGGGTTCTGTTACCTATAGAAACTTCATGGAAAAATTAATGACATCAATGAAAACAGATGACATATATAGAAGGCATAATCATTGTATTTGCAATATGAAGTAATTTATTTGTAATACTGGGCTAATAATCCATCCACATCTCTCTCTCTCTCTCTCTCTCTCTCTCTCTCT
>NW_006294998.1:854783-864018 GCF_000327345.1 Myotis davidii | reverse complement strand
CCAGGCAGCTGAAGCAAACATGAGGCTTGGGTGCCCTGGCGATGGAGGAAGCCAAGGTTCCCCGCCTGCAAGGGCCTGCTCTAAGCTCCAGATGCAACAATGTTGCAATTATAGAAGCTAAACAAACCCCAGGTACCTGCTTTCAGCCAGCTGGCCTCAGAGCTGGCGCCACAACAAGTTTCAATTACAGAAGGTAAATAAATCCCGGAATAAAAAAAAATGAAAAAAGAGAAACTGGGAGCTTCAGTTGCAGGCTTGTCCTGCCTGAAAACAGCCATCAGCCCCTCATCCAGGCTGGCCAGGCACTCCAGTGGGGACCCCAACCTAAAGGGTGTGCGGGAAGCCTGAAAACAGCCCTCAGCCCCTCATCCAGGCTGGCCAGGCACTCCAGTGGGGTCCCCCCACACTTAGGAGACAGAACTTAGGAGTCAGAACTTAGAGACAGAAGAACTTCGCTCGAGAGAACATGGCAAAAGATCCTGGACTGAACCTGACTATAGAAATTGGCAAGAGAACCTGACTAGAACCTGGTGACTGAACCTGGCTGGAGAACCTAGCGAGGGAACATGGCAACAGAACCTGGCTGGAGATCCTAACCAGAACTTCGCTGGAGATCCTAGACAGAACTTGGCTGGAGAGTGTGGCTAGAGATCCTGGCAAGGCTGCTGATCAACTGAATGCTGTCTCCATGTCATTACTTCTTTGCCGACTCCGTCCACACCTTTGGGGACTCCTGGACCTGCTGGGGTTGGACCCTGGCAATCTGGGACATCATTCAGGGCAACCAGCCGTACCCCACCCATGCACCAGGCCTCTATCCTATATAGTAAAAGGGTAATATGCAAATTGACCCTAACAGCAGAAAGACTGGGAATGACTGGTCACTATGACACACACTGACCACCAGGGGGCAGACGCTCAATGCAGGAGCTGCCCTATGGTGGTCTGTGAGCTCCCACATGGAGGAGCTTTGCTCAGCCACAAGCAGGCTGATGCCTGCCAGTACAGCAGTGGTGGTGAGAGCCTCTCTTGCCTCCTCAGCAACGCTAAGCATGTCCGACTGCAGCTGAGGTCTGCTCCCCACTGGCAAGTGGACATCCCCCAAGGGCTGCTGGGCTGCCAGAAGAATGTCTGATTGCCAGCTTAGGCCCAATCCCCTGGGGAGCAGGCCTCAGCCAGCAGATGGTCATCCCCCAAGGGGTCCCAGACTGTGAGAGGGCACAGCACAGGCTGAAGGACACCCCCACCCCGAGTGCACAAATTTTTGTGCACCGGGCCTCTAGTATATATATAAAAACCTAAGCTATCAGTTGCTATGATGTGTATTGACCACCAGGGGGCAGACACTCAATGCAAGAGCTGCTCCTAGTGGTCAGTGTGCTCCCACAGGACAAAAAACTTTTATTTTACAATTTTGCTAATGTCATTTTCTATGTATGTGTGGTTTATCTCTCTTTTATATCCTGCTTATTATGCTCAGTAAATGTATTTATTGTTGTTTCTTAAGACATTACATGTGTATGTGTTAAATTTATTGTTTTTTTTTCTTGTTTCCAATTTAAATAATTCATCTTTAATTAAGTACTTAATTTATCCTTTAACTGTATTGCATTATAAACTTTTAATATAGTGAGTGAATTGATGAAATGAATGATTGACCTAACATACCAATTTACTTAGTCTAGTGCATATTTCTTAGACTATTTATCACTATGTATGAACATGTTAATTTTTCATAGAATTTTATATATAAAATATTAATTTAAAAAATCATATATTTATATATCACTCATTCAATATTACATTACTTTTGTCTAGAAGAGTGCCTAGTATATAAGATCTATCTAATAAATATTGGTTGAGTTATATTTTTTAATCTGTTATTTATTATGTTTTAAATGTTATAGGCAATGGCAAAAGAATGGATGTAGTTTATTAATCATATGTCCTTGCTTATGTTTTTTTTCTTATTGAGTTATGTTAAAAGACCATAGTTACAAATATGTCTTTTCTTTGGCTTATACTAGCATTTCTACTAACATAGCACTTTCAATATATAATAACTAGTGTATGTATGATCATTAGTAATTTATTCTTTTACTATGAATTATCTTCTAATAGCTACTTAATATTTTGCTTAGAAAAGATCATTCCTTTCTTCTTGTTATTAGAAAAAACCATCTTATGTTAATTCCCCATCTTAATCATGGACATGTAAGCAAGAGTTCTTTCCTAGTAATGCCAATCCCCAGCACAGACGCCTAATAATACAGTTGAATTATAGTTCTATTCATCCATCTGATGGCAGTGCCCTAGTACCTGCTTTCCACAGTAAAAGTTGTGCACTACCATCAACAAAAAAATTTTAAGAACATACCCCATACACATGTACATTTATTTGTAAATTATATACATTTTAACCCATTCATAAAGAACAAGCAAGGGTTACATTTTCCTAAGTCTCTTTAAATTATTCATGATTAAATATGCATTTTCTAAATGCTTGTATATAACTTTTGTGTTTGCTTGTGATTAAGCTTTTTAATTCTTATTATAGCAACATATATAAAACAGGAACTAATTGTTGATGCAAGAAGTTAAGATAAATAATAGAATAAGACAAGATATATTGAAACAACTATTTGGACAACAAATGATTGAATTAAATATGCGTATTAGCTTACAAATGTATTCCATATCACATTAAGTATAGAGAGGGCTAAGATGTGTGTAGAAGGGAATGATGAATTTTGGTCAGGGTAGAATTGCTGTTTTTATTTATGTGATTAGCTCTTTATATTTGACTCATTACTAAATGATGAAATGTGCTTGCCGTGATTGTCTACCTATAATATCTAAATTAATTCTGCCACTATTTGAAAGGTACGGTCAAATACAGCATCTCTCTACATAATGGTAACAAAATATATTTACATACAGTTCTAAAGTGCAAGAAAATGGAGCTACTTTATTTTGTTTATAATTGCTTTGTCCTTTAAAAGTTATCAACAACAGGAAAGCAATTTCATTCAGTGTGGTCTATCAACGCAGCTATGCGTAAAGCCCTGCAAGGAACAAAAGTCCTCAGTTTCTCAGACTCTCATACCATCACTGTCCATGGAGCTTTACAGTCTCTTGATGATATAATAAGGATTTATATTGACTCATGGTTTAGGGAAGATACCTTTGGATCTACATGGTGCCATGTGGTTCTAAATGGTTGATTTGAATCTTCTGCTTTTCTTGTGTTGACCAGACTAGATGCTCATAAAGTTAATGGAGGGAGTGAACTATGATCTGTGTGGTTCACTTAGCTTGGTCAGAGTGCAGTAATGCTTCCTGGTTGATTGAAACCAGTTTAATTGATCTTAGGTTTGGGCTATCGTCCTCCTAAAACTGGCTCCATTCTTCCAGGCCCTGGTGGCTGACTGTGTCACCTTGGCCGAGGGCTGCCCCTGCTTTCACACTCTGGAGTACCACACAGTGGGTTTTTCAGCTATTTGTGTGGGATCCGTACATCACACAGAGATAGAGGGCAGTTCAGGAAAGCTAACTGTTCAGACCTCAAACTGTTCTAAAAACTTATGTGGCTGATGTGACTGAAATGTTGGTTGAACAGGAGATTACATGTTATAAGAATTAATTTGGTAAATTTGAAGATTTTTTTGTTAATATTTATTTTTTGTCTCCCACATTAAGTTTCATTGCACAACTATCCAAAGAATGAGTGAGAAAAGCTAAGGCAGTGGAGAAATAAAATGAAAAAAGAAATCTTAGAGAAGAAAATTAAAGGAATGTCTATATTTAAAATTACTCTTCAATGAACAATAAAAGCATTTAGATAATCTATTTCCCTGAGGATTTTTTTTTAGTGGCTTATAATGTTAATCTGTTTAATTGAGTTTATTGCAATTACTGAAAATACATGATTATATTACTGTTCGGTCTCTTAGGTGCACTTTAAGATAAAGTAAAAATTTTTTGGTCCACTTACTATACTTTACTAATATGAGGATTTAAAATTTCACACAGAGTAGTAGTTTCTCTAGATGCATTCAACCATTGCAAGGGATGGTTTAAGGAAGTATATTCCTTTGCAATTCAAAAGTTTCTAAGCTAGTTGACAGATACCAAACATATTACAGATAAACAGTGAAGTGAAAGTCATAGATTGTTTTTCATTAGTTATCTACTGCTTTACAATTTTTGTTTTTAATTGATTATATATACACCCAAGGCAGGCAAGAGTGGGCTTACATTTGTGAGTATGCGAACAGAGTTTATTCTTGTATTATTATTTATTAATCACTGTATTATTTTCCATATGGACAACTGTAAACCTACGTTTGCCTCACCCTCTATGTATTTTAGTTTGGTTATTTATGCCACTAGCTAAATTGGAAGAAGTGAGATATTTAGGGATTGAAAATCCTTATTAATCAAATCATTATCATCATCAAATTAACAACTAACTACATAATGTGATTTGAGGAAAAGTTTTAGAACTCCTATCTAGAAGCCATTTTTATTCTAATTTACATATTTTAGGAATTATATTGATAAGCTTTCAGGTTTCATTTGAAATATAGGTATGACAATAAGAGTGAAATATAAAATCCTTATATTTGACTAATGGCCTGGTGCATGAATTTGTGCACATTGAAAGAAAACTAATTAGAAGAAATATTTTAATATTGCTATTCACCCATTCTCTACAATAGAAGTGTCAACCAAATTCACGATCAACAATTAAAGATCAAAACACACGAGTGCGATTGGCACTACCAAGAACTTTATATGTATTGCACATGTGCAACTCAACTTAGCCTTTTGTATATATAGAATAAATTCGCTTAATTAGACCTGATTTCTGATTTAGCAAAACTTTTTCCAGCCCAGTGAAGCACCCCAACTTCTCTTTCAGGTAATTGTCCGCAACACAGCAGTAAATATCAACCTGAAGCATATTATTGTAGAGCATGCAGGGAGAACAAAGAGTAAAATATTTAACTGCAGTAGTGTTTGACTATATTCTCCCCAATGAGAAAATCTGAAGTCATTTTCAAGGTCTACCATTTCTTCTTTTCAGTCGGGTGAAGTTTCTAAGCTTTCTAAATCTCCATTTTCCAGCTAATGAAAAGAAAATAGGACTCCACCAAGTTTCCTATCTACCTACTCCAGGACTTCTATGAGGATCAAATGAGATGAGGCACAGGAAAATGCTTCACAGACATTTGGTTAAAGTGTAAAATGTTTCCAGCTGTGTTCCTGGGCTGAAGAAACTCTAAGGACGCTAGTTGCTAGGGAGAGGAAGACAGGCATTGCTACATGACATTATTACCTGACACCCACAGCCACCATTCTCGGGCTGGGCTGGGCTATGGGTTGCATTTTGTGCCATGGGTTCTTGGCAGCATTGTCTGCATTTGGTGGGCTATTGCCCCGGGGTGGTGGTGGGGCCTGTGTCCCACTTGGGGGAAGCCAAGTGTTGCTTTGTGGGCACCAGGTCCATGGTGCCATTTGTCTGTGCATGTCACGGCAGCTCCTGCATTGAGCATCTGCCCCCTGGTGGTCAGTGTGCATCATAGTGACTGGTTAGAAGGTGGGAAGGACACTTAGCATATTTTCCTTTCATATATATAGATTGTATTGTGCTGCTCATTGTGTAGCAATTTAAAATGTGTTTTTGCAACATAAGCCTAAGAGTGGAGGGTTAAGGTAAAGCAGGAAAAAAAAATAATTGATATAAATGATATTTTTAAACAATACCCAGGATAATCAAGTGGGAAAGAAGAATTACAAATAAGATAATTACATAAGTTATTTGGAAAAATTTATAGAACACAATATAAGTACTTTAACTTAGTTTTGCATAAGTTTTTGTTATTGCTTGGTCATTAACATAATCAGTAACTGACAAACATAAGATTAACTAATCCCCATACAAAAACACAGGAACAAATAATTATCAAAAAGGCTAAGAAAATTGAATATTTGGCTTCATATTTACATGTGTGAAATAGATGATTTGGTACTAACGTTCTCCTTGGATTCTGGCTCAGGATTGAAAATGCCAGCAGGAGTTTATCCATTTGGCCTGGGTTGCTTGCTGTGCTTAAATTCCTCCTCTCAATAGGAATCATTAATATTCACTACACTAACTCAAATTATTTACATTTTTAAAACAATGGAGATAGTGACATGCTCCACCATTACTGCACTTGTTATATCTGCATTTCTCTAAAGAACATAAGGAAACAAAAAATGAATTATATATTTTTTAAACATATTTTTTAAAATTAAAAAATATCTTTATTTTTTATTATAAAATTGTATTCATGTGACTATCTTTGATTCATTGTCTACTCTTATCGAGGTCAAGTGTGATTTGTAATAATCAATGACTAATCATGCTAGCAATAGATTATGTTGAATAACTAGAGTTAAACCCTTTAAAATGGTTTTATATTTCTATTATTAAACAGATTTTTTTAAAGATGTGAACCCCTCCCCCGCCCCTTCATTTTTCACTGATTGGTTTCTAATAGAGATTTTCCCCTAATAGTCTCTGCTTTCCCCCAGAACCACCACACTTAGCTTTCAAGTATTATCTTTGAGCGATGCAGACTAGCTCGATGACACTGACATTTGGGCAGGTTTTACATGAGTGCCTCGGGATACAAGACCCATCCTGTGTGAGGTTATTCAGCACTGCTGTGGTTTCCCGGCCTTGTCGGGTGCGTGTCCCTCCCTGTCACTCAGGTCTCAAGAAACACATATGCAGCCATTCATAGACAAACAGATTTAATGTTATATTGCAGTTCCAATGATGAGAGTACAGCTGCAATTGTGTTTCAAGGAGAAGCCTGTGGCAATGGCAGTCACTGCAGCGCTGTCTTGCCCTGGGCCCATGGCCGCCTCAGTAGACATTCTTCCATTGGGGGAGGCCTTGGCTCCACTGTGTACTGTCCAGGTCATTACACTTCGGGGTGCAAGACTTCCTCCTCAAAAGCCTCTCTGCTCAATGCTCTGCAGCATGGTCTGTGCTCATTAGCTCTTTGGCCTGTCCTCTATCATGAGATCTGTCCAATCACTCATGAAAGTGACTTCCCAAGCAACAGAATACTCACTGGACTGGCGCTGTGTTATGTTAAAAGGCACAAGGACATTGTAGCTTCACATTTTTTTTTTTTTTTTTTTTTGCTGAATCCCATGAGATGCACATGATGTTAAAGGGATGCAGCAGAGATATCAAAATCACTTTTTCAGAATTATCATCATGATAAGAGATCAACCAAAGGACTTGTATGCATGCATATAAGCATAACCAATGGACATAAGACACTGGGGGATAGGGGAGGCTAGGGGACTGTCTTGGGCGGGGGGAAAAAATGGACACATATGTAATATCCTTTGTAATAAATAATAAAATTAAAAAAAAATAAATAAACAAACAAAAAAAAAGAATTATCATCATGAGATGGTTAGGCTGAGATTTCTTAATTCTTTACTGTAGGGAGTGGCTATAGGGTCAAGCCTCAGATTGACCTGTGGCAGGGCCACAAACAAGTCCCAGCTTGGAGGGTAGAGCCCTCTTAGCATAAAGCTTAACCTTATAGCCCTTCCTAGTTCCTTCCTAGGTAGCTAATGGGCTGTGGGTGGTGCAGCAAGTGCTGCCAAAACAAGGTGAAACTCACAAGAACATTGTGAACATGTTGACCATTACCCTTGTTCTGATCTGACTATAAAATAAAGCTTCAGCTTGCAGGCTGGGTCTTTCAGTGTTCTCATTCAGGTGGAGATCCACTGAGGCCCAGCTGTATTCTCTCATCTGTCTTCTTTAATCCTTCACTGTCCCTCCTCAGGTTCACCCTTGGCTGTACTGGCATGGCACTTTGCCATCTGGATCTCCACCATTGGCCTTCAGAGGCTTAATTTTTACAGGCATGTAAAATGTAAGAGATTTTCAGTGACTTGTCTAATAAGTGCTGCCACAGGTAGTTGAAGTCTGTCAGTATAGACCGGAAATTTATCCCTCTAATGTTTGATCTCTTAGCCATTAGCCTGGTGTGCAATATAGAAAGGTGTTTTCAAGTATTTAGCCATATGTTTTCACATCCATCATAATCAATAAAGAAAATATTCTTTCTGACTCTGGTATTAAATTATAAATAAATCCCGATGTCATAAATAACACACAAGGAGCTGCTTTTTGCTCAGGATTGGTAAAGAAAGGATGGTTTTGAAACTTGGAATTTCCCCATTGGCTTTTCTGGCGTTTCCTCATATCCAGCAAAAGAAACTTCGTGCTCTTTGATTCCTGGCAGAGCACAGTAGCTTCAGTTTTTCTGTCTTTCTTGAAGGGGAAATTGTGTTCTTGACCCAAGTAATCAATTTGGCAACTTTAATCTTGAGGCTCTTAAAATTTAAAGGAAGGTTAATAAAGAATCTGTTCTGCTTGCTAAACAGCTAAGATCAAACTTGTAATAAAGTAGACTATAATGTTTCTACGCTGTGGGGAAGTGTGCTGTTTATGTGTTATACATTGTACACACACCTGAAGTATCACAGAGCAAGGCCACCAAAACTCTGCTCTTGGGGTTAAGTCACTACGGCTGTAACGTCATCTTCAGGAAGATCTGGCAGTTCAGGGGCTTGTTGTTGTTTTTTTAAATAATAACCAGACTGAGCTTCTGTGACTAAAGAAAAACTTCACACTAACCATAGTTTATAAAATTTCAATTATAGCCACTAATTAACCTAAAATCTTAGGGCATAAAGAACTGGACCACAAAAGGGTTTTGTGCCAGCATTCTGCCTTCAGGTCCCCACTGCAGAGCACAGATGATCAGTAGAACTTGTCCAGTTCAAAGGCATGACTGTCACCACCACTCACTAGACTCCACTCAAGCACTTGGGAATGAGAGGCCCAGTCAAGTCTGTAAGCCTCCTCTTCCTCACAAAGTCATTGTTGTTCATCTTGGCTTTGGATCGCAGCAGCCGGGGCCCCTGCTGGGTAAAGTGGTAGCTGAATTTAAGAAGCACTGTGTTTTATTCCAACATGCTCACAATCTCCATTTGCAGCCCAGGGACTGGCTCTTTGGTCAAGAAAGAACAATAGTCACCACTCCATTTGTGCATGGCCTTATCTATCTATCTATCATCTATCTATCTATCATCTATCTATCTATCTATCTATCTATCTATCTATCTATCTATCTATCTATCTATCATC
>NW_006294998.1:840615-854736 GCF_000327345.1 Myotis davidii | reverse complement strand
AGCACATCTCCCACTGAGGATGTGCCCGCAACCCAGGTACATGCCCTTGACCGGAATCGAACCTGGGACCTTTCAGTCCACAGGCTGATGCTCTATCCACTGAGTCAAACCGGTGCTGACGGACCTAATTCTTTTAAACACATTATTTCTAAATAAGGGAATGAAGGCAATAAATGGAGCAAAATGAGTGCAATTAGCACATAATTTATATCATGAAGTTTGTCAGATTACAGCATCCTTCCATTAGTTAAGAGGCTTGTTACACAGCTGGGGAAAGCAAGCAGTCATAAATTTCAGGAAACAAGCTTCTAGGAAAGCCATGTCTTGTATCTTTCCTATGTTTGTATAATCACAGCATATCATATTATAATTACAAATGCAATAATGGGTTGGAAGGTGACTGCATTGATTCATTTCTTTATGTGCCCAATCATTTATTCCAGTTATGATAGCAACTGATTCTTAGAATCTCAACAATATTGCTCCCAGAATGAAAACAGGAATTCATGCAGAGCATGTAGGTTCTGCAGAAATATAAATTATCATTAAAGATTAGATGATTTATATATCTTTCCATTCTGGAGCTCTGTCATATTTACTCTTAATTTTGAAGACCCTAGAACTCTACCTAGCCATGATTCATTAACACAGTTTTAGATCAAGTCCAATAAATCACTTTAAGTTCAAGCAAGGACTTGAATAATATGTTTTACCATGAAACTCTATAAATCATGTTCTGAATGGAGGGCTCTTATCCTTGTTAACAAAAACAGGCAAGGCAGAGCTTAGTTTATTTTCAAAAGGACAACCCCGCATTTCTCCCAGTTACAGAGCGGCTCATTTGTTGGATATATTTTCAAAAGTAACTTCATTCTCTTTTTTCATCAAAAACTAAATGCATACCTCTAATAGCTGATATGGAGACAGGTGTCTTTCAGAATAGTTCCCTAATAAACATTACTTTCTCTTTTTCAACAAATGCAAGGAAGTACATTTTAACAATTTAATTTTTATGCATCATCACATTCTATACAAACTGTGGATATATAACCAGGCTATTATTATATGTTCTGTTATTTTTGGAGATGAATACATATTGAAAGACATTCAAATATATAGGAAATGATATAGGAAAACATGATAGCAATTTAACCAGAAACAAAGATATTCTTTAAAATATATTAGGAAATATGCATGTGTTCTCACGTGTGTGTGTGTAAACACATATTTAGAAATATATTTAACTAGAGGCCCAATGCACAAAATTCACGCAAGGGGCTCAGCTCTCGCAAGCCCAGCTTCATCCGGAAGGTCATTTGGAAGGACATCCAGGAGGTAGTTCATCTGTCTGGTCTAATGAACATGTTATGCTTTTATTATTATAGATGATAATTTAACATGATTTTTGTCTTATACAAGTGCAACTAACCTATTTATGATTTGAATGCCTATTGACCTGAGTCATCACAAGGAACACAGGTTCCTCAAGTCATTCCTTCCACCACATTCCATACCTCCCTGTAACTCTGTACATCTACTTTTCTAATCCCATGTTCTATCCCTCTCCAGCCCCTGAAATCTTCCCAATGTACTACTCTCTAGAAACGATCATTATTTGACACATATCTTTTCATGCTTTCCAACACTTTCTCCCTCTTTGCTCTAACTGAAACCAGGATTTCCCCTAAAATGCTGCATTCCTGGCAGATATCTCATGTGATAACTGGTTTACCCCAGCTGGACTTCTTACAACATCAAAATCATTCAATCTCCTTTTCTCTAAAAACACACAGCACTACGTATCATAAGAATTTACTATTAGGTAATAGTCCCTCTAATTACTTAGAGAATTTAGCTCTTGGCTAACCATTGCTATTTGCAAGAGTTAGTCCTATTATAATTATTGGTGATTTTAATAATCACTTAATTTCTTCTTGCAATACCATGGCATCTTATCCATTAATCTCTTTTCTGTGGATATTGTTGTCTGTTTAATCAAATCACTGATTTTCCAAGGCCATTGGGGTCTTTCTAGTTCTTGTCATTTCCTAAAAGATCAACTCCTCCATAATCATAATTTCAAGCATTGATTCACTAATGTCAATTTATTTCAATCTTACTTATAATTTAATATTCTATGACTTCACTAAAACCTAAGATTGTATTTTTTCAATGTATCTTATACCCCTTGTACTAAGACTGACATAAAAATATATTACAGCCTGATGGTTTAAAAGACAGAACTTTATTTTCTCACAGTTCTGGAGGCAAGAAGTCTAAGATCAAGATGTCAGTAGGGTTGATTCCTTCAGAAGCCATAAGGGAAAGATCCATTCCAAACTTTCTCCTGGTTTGTAGATGGTCATGTCATGCCTGTAACTTCACATCATCTTTTCTGTATGTGTGTTTGTGTCCAAATTTCCTCTTCTTATTAGGATACCAGTCATACAAACCTGGTCACCCTCTGAGGTACTGAAGGTTAGGATTTCCACATATGCATTTGGGTGGTTGGGGTGCAGAATTTAGCCATTACACCCCTCATTACCTCACATCCTTCCTTCCTATTTTAGATTCTAGTGAGTTTTAATTATAATTAGTTGTCTATTCTCCTTTAATCTTTTTCCGTTACTCATATAAGCCTGGCCAAGATTAATGTTTGTTAAATTCACTCTTAACCTACTGTGTAACAACAACATAAAAACAATAGAATGAGAAAACACACCCCACAAACTTGCTGACTAGTCTCACTTTAAAAATATGGACCATTTACCCCTAAATGACTCCTTCTCTATAGTGTATTTCTATACAGAATACGGACCAGACTTTCCCAGAATAATGATTATCATTCTTTTTTTTAAAAATATATTTTATTGATTTTTTACAGAGAGGAAGGGAGAGAGATAGAGAATCAGAAACATCGATGAGAGAGAAACATCGATCAGCTGCCTCCTGCACATCCCCCACTGGTACATGCCCGCAACCCAGGTACATGCCCTAGACCGGAATAGAACCTGGGACCTTTCAGTCCGCAGGCCGACACTCCATCCACTGAGCCAAACCGGTTTCGGCATGATTATCATTCTTATGTGTCCATTAAAATCACCTGGGACATTTTTAAAATTGTGATGCAAAGACACATTCCAGACCAATTAATTCAGAGTTGTATAATGGCACAATTCTGCTTTTTTAAAGCTTCACAGATGGTTTCACTTTGCAGCCAGGTTTGAGAACTACTAATCTAGGCCATTTAATATTTCATATATTCTCTACTCTCTTTAAATTTTCAAAATCTCCTCCTTCTTCTTCCTAACTAGAAGCAATCTTTGGGGAAATCCCATAGTCATCTCTCCATGTTAACCCACTTATCTACCCTGAGCATATCCTTGCCTTCCTCTCTAAGGATACTATCGGTGTTTTCCCTCAAGCCATCTCTTCCAACTATCCTCCATATTCATCTGACTGACACCCCAGCAATTTTTTGCTCTAGAAATTTTCTGTTCCCTTTCTGCATCATCAGTTTCCTATCTCTTCAGAATCATTTCTATCAGCATATAAACTATGTAAAAATGTGTCCTTTCTCAAAACCAAACCAAACCAACAAACAAATATTTGCTCTTGAATATGCATCTCTCCCCGAATTCAGTTCTCTTTAACTTTTCCGTACTTTGCCACACCAGCCTTATTGTTCCTTAAACCTGCCAAACATGCCCTCATCTCAGAACCTTCCATTTGCTATTTATGCCACCTGGAGTGCTCTTTCCACAGATGTCCTCATGGCATGCTGTTACAATTCTTTCATATGTCTGCTCAAATGACTAAGCTATAACCCTGGCTCCCTTGTTTGCATTATGTTTCTCTATAGCAGCAATTTTCAACTTTTTTTCATCTTGTGGCATGTAAGCTAATTACTAAAATTCTACAGCACATCAAAAAGTATATTTTTTGCTAATCTTACAAAACAGTATG
Source organism: Myotis davidii (assembly GCF_000327345.1). Taxonomy (NCBI): domain Eukaryota; kingdom Metazoa; phylum Chordata; class Mammalia; order Chiroptera; family Vespertilionidae; genus Myotis; species Myotis davidii. The sequence continues at coordinate 850,770 of NW_006294998.1, read as the reverse complement.
TACAATTTTGATCCATTCACACCGGATGGCTATCATTTTAGCTGTTGGCATTTTTGTATTTGAAAATCTAATGGAAAAGAGGTCAGTGCCTTTGATTAAATAGTGACTTATTGCATGTCTTAAAAATTCTTGCAGCACTCCAGTTGCAAATCACTGCTCTATAGTAATTGTTGTCATGAAACATAGTCTATACTTTGCATCAATTTTGCATGTACTTCTAATTTTTTTTTTTTTTTTTACTTTTGGATTCTTAGCAACTACCACTTCCCCTGCTGCCTCTTTGTTCATGTCATTGTCATATTTTGTAACAGTTTCTAATTGCCATCCTTGTGTTCATTCTTCTTCCCTTTTCAGCCAGTTCACAACTTAGCCAGAAATATGTCTTTAAATTATGTTACATTATATTTCTGGTTAGTAACTATCCACTGTCTCCCATGTATCCCAAAGTCCACAGTCTCTACAATACCCTCATCTTTTGCTTTTTCATTGTGGTCTTTGAGTTTTTGAAACTGCAGTGAGGTCTTCTTTTATTAATTCATGGTAATCTATTTAGTCATAACTTTATTTGCTCTGTAGTAAAATTTGTCTGTTGATGTTCTTTTCTTTCTATTTTTCTACTTTTCTCTTTTTTCTTATAGTATCTTTGTATAGCTCCTATATATATTTAAAAAATCATTATTTATCTTGAAATGGTGTTTATTTAATTTCCCACCTATTTTCAAATTTGTTTTGTGGAATGGAGATCCAAACCATGATCCAGACTAACAGAAATCTTTAGTACAGAATTTTGTATGTTAGAAGCGTTTTTAGCAGTAAAAACCAGAGTGGGATAGATCCTGTAGGCAGCATCTCTGTGCCTTTTTCATGTTCTAAAAAGAGGAATTGCTGTTTTTCCTTCACATAGTGCATCACTTACCCTGGAGTGCTGCCTTTGGCAGTATTTGTCTGTGCTCTGCAGCCTTTGGTGTCACTTGTGAAAGCGGTCATATATGTCATATGAGCTTTTCTCCAATTGACATTATCTTCTCTTAAACATTTATTTTCAAGTATTTACTATATTAATTAAATGTAGAACTTGAATTTCTGTCTTGTATTCTCTTTGATATATTCACATGTTTTATGAGAGAACAGAGAAGAAACCACCATCTTTACCAAATCATTTAAAATATAAAGTTTCAAAAATTACACGGAAGTGGTTTCTTAATGGAGAAAAAATTTCATAAAAAAGTAATTACTGTAAGTTTCAGTTGGAGGTTTCTCATGCCTTATTTTACCAACAATTGAACATTTAATAGCATAAAAATGTTTTCTATTTATTTGTATGTGAGTTATTATGTTAATGCTTCTAAATATAGCATTGAAGTTGCATTTTACTTATGCTCTTTAATGATTCAGGAATAGAGACACAGAGATTTTAAATCTAAAGACCAGATTTTCCTTTCTTTCTAAGAGGAGACTGAGCTCTGCATTACTTTTAGGATATTTCATATAAAGGACATACCAGAGTTTCTCTAATATGGTTAATGACACCATGTTGGACTAGACATCAATTCATTCCATTCTATGCCTAGGGCACTAATGAAACTTGGAGAAGCAATGTAATGACCTAGATACCAAAATTTATTAATGTTATAGCCACAGATTTTTAAATCACTTGGAATTTAAAAAATTAATTCACAAAGTTTTTCATATATGATATTAAAACTTTAAATAATTAATAAACCATAACTACTGCAAGAACATCCATATCTCATATTAAAACATGATTTTCCTCATAATAGAATATAAATATTTTACTCTTATTGAATATCACAAGCATTTATAAATCATTTTACAGTGCTTTAGGCAATAATTTTTAAACACAGTGAGAATAATCTGATATATGCACATATGATTATGAGTTCTCTTCACAGAAATTTCATGGAATAAGAAATTTATTTGTATCTTAGAATTTTGCATTACATATTAAATTAATTGCATTTGGGATTTATAGGAGGAAGCCTTTGAAAGGGGACTTACAAGTATTTTTTTTTCCTAGAAAGAAAGTGATGTAAGGCAAAGTTGACATAGTCAAAAACAGTTTTGGTCATAAGAAGTTGATGAATTTTGAGCATATCAACATTTTTAGATCCAGGAAGATCTACGGATATAATTATACCTATGTCCAGTTAAGGACAGGTTGAAATCAGAGGGTGTTTATTTAAAAATTAAAAGCATGCAAGTCTTTGAGGTATAAAATTGATGCTATTTTATCTCATATAGTTTGTTTTATAAAAATCTGCAGCTAAGATTTTATTTTGGTAATTTTTTGTACTACGTGGGAGAAAGTTATTGGAGAGTAGTGTCTAAAAAAGGAATATGATTCATAAGGGACCAATAGAAGCACACAATGAAGGAGAAAATGGCACCCAGCTGCAGCAGCACTCTCTTGAGACTGGAAGAGGGAATGTGCAGCCCTGATATTGGTGTCTGGAGATCACTGTAGTCTGTTGGCCTGCATCTTTCTATATTTGCCGCTCTACTAGGAATAACACAGGGTGAATAAAGTTGAATAAGGAAGAGTGCCTTTTCCCGGGAGAGTTCTTTCATGGTACTGGCAATAATTGCCTCTTTGTCTCTGAATGCAACTGTGTATTTCTGTCCTGGAGGTCACTGGCACCTTGCTGATCCACTCTCTGTTGGTCTAAGATTTCCCTAACTCTCATAGGGAAAATTTTATTTCTTAAACCTCACGTCACTACTGCAGCATGCTAAATTATTAAACACTAATATAAAAGGAAAAAATGCTATAGGGGAACAAATCGATAGACAAATGCTTCATAAGAATAGGATGCTAGTCATGTAGTATTAACAAAATAAATTCATAGTTATGGGAAATGAAAGAAAACTGAATTAAGAAATGTCACAAGAGGTATTAATGTCTAAATTGATGTGAAATTTTGAGAAAATGTTTTATAACACTAGTAGAATATTGTAGTTGTTAATATATTTGAACTCTGTGGATCCATTTAGAAAGCATTAACTCACCAAAGAAGATTAGGGAGATCCATATTCTTGTATTTCTTCTCATCCTTTGCCCATACAGATTTCTGATGCTTTTATACCTAAACAGTTTATAACATTTGCATTTTTTTTCTGTGAATATAGTTTTTCTCTTCATTATACCTTACTCTACATGTTAAAAGATTTAATATTCATCATGATTCCATTTGCCACATGGCTTCTCCCTACTGAACTCTTTATTTTGATTATTCGTTTATGTGATTAGATATTAAATTACTAATATATTTGGTTTGTTAAATTAATTCAAGAGATAGAAGAGGCATTAAAGTCTTATAGCTAAACATAAAATAGTATGCATTTTGTAATTGTGGAAAAGTAAGCTTTGTCATCAGGTACTCATATAAAAGGTCTTGCCACTAAATATTTTTAATTCGCAAACTCACTTTCCTCACAAGAGGGATTATGACAGATAGTCTTAGTTTCTGATGACATGTCTTTTGTTTCATAGATATTGGGAAAGAGGCACAAGTAGCTTATCATCATATCACCAGCAACCAAGGGAACATATCTTAAAACTGAAGAAAAAAAATAGACAAAAAACATAAGCCAGTTTTTTTCTAAGAAATTGCACTGAGCTTAACAAACTTTGGAATTTAAGGCACAATTAATGTCATATTCTGCAAAGTTAAATGTCAACCCATAATCCAGACAAAGTGGAAGAAAGGAAATAATAAAGACCAGAGTAGAAATCAATGAAAATGAAAACAGAAAAAGAGTTGAAAATCAAGAAAGTCAAACACTACTTCAGTTCTTGGAAGAATCAACAAAACTGCTAAATCTCAGCCGGTCTAACCAAGAATAAAAAAGAAAAAAATACAATTTGCCAATATTCGGAACAAAAGAAGGAATAGCATCTCGGTCTTTAGAGACATGGAAAGCATAATATGGGCCCAGCTGGTGTGGTGCAGTGGATTGAAAGTCATCCCATGACCACGAGATCACCAGTTCAATTCCTGGATGCCCAGGTTTTGGGCTCAGCTGATCGATGTTCTCTCTCCCTCCCCCTTCCTCTCTCTAAAAAACATAAAATAAAGTAAAATAAAAAATAAAAATAAAAACACTTTTTTTTTTTTAAAAAAAAGGATAATATTGAATACGACCAACAACTCTATTCACATAAATTAAAAACAGGTACAATTGACAAATTTATTGAAAGACATAATCTCACAAAATAAATAACTCAAATAGAAACTGAATTTTTATTTAAAGCTTTGCAAAAAAGTAAATCACAGACTCATATAATTTCACTAGTGAGTACAAGGAGGAAATAATATTAATGCTACACTTTCCTTCAGAAAACTGGAGAGAAGAAAGCATTCTCAAATTATTCCTGAGGCCAGTTTTATTGTAATATGAAAAACAGACCAAGACATTACAGGAAGAAAAAACCTAAACCAAGATTATTCATAAGCATAGATGAAAATTTTTTTAATAAAATATTAGCAAATGGAATCCAACAATATATGGAAAAGAATAATACATGAATATGAATACTAAGTAGGGGTCTGTAGAGAGCACCTGAGAAGGCACATGGGCATTTCTTTAATTATTGTCAGCTGAAGCCAGTGGTGTGGGCAAAGTTATGTCCTGGAAACACACTTTGCCAAAAGGCAGGAGTGTTGTCAACTTGACCTTCAGCCACAGGTGCCAGGGTGTGGGTTTTGTTATTTAAATCCAGGCAAGCACCAGGAATGAATACCACTCAGGCCCACTCAAGAATGCACATAATCTCCTTTGTCTTGACTTTTAGTAGAACTTCCTGTTTTTTGCTGTATAAAATAAACACGCTGCATTGGCTCAGGGTCCCCGTCCCTGTCTCATCATCAGAGGACAGTGGTCCCACCCGGCCCCAGCTTTTTCCTTTCATCTCTGTGTCTGTCTGTTTCTTTCACTTTCTCAATTCCCGGCCGCCCTTACTCAGGAACCGGACCGCTCTCTAGCCATGCTGGACGTGAAGAAGAGAGACATATTTACAGGGGTCTACCTCAAGAATGCAAGACTGTATTACAATTTGGAAATCACTTCATATGTTTCATCATAATAATAGATTAAGTAAGAAAAATTAGATTTGCTCAATAACACAGAAAACGTGTTTGGCAAAATTTAATGTCCATTCATAATAAAATGTTTCAGCAAGTAGGATTGGTGGGATAAAAGGCCTGTATAAGAAACCAGAGAACTAACATTATATTTAATGGCAACAGACCCAATGTGTTGCCCCTAAGCTTGGATAAAGGCAGAGATTGTCTTTCCTTACCACTTTATGTTACTAGAACTCCTAGCCAGTGTATAAGGTAAGTAGAATACAGATTGGATGCTACATACTGAATATTTGTGTGCCCCCCAAAATTAGTGCGTTGCCATGCTAACACCCCAGGTGATGGTATTAGGAAGTGGAGTTTGGGAGGTGATTAAGCCATGACAGTGGAACCCTCATGAATGGGGTTAGTGCTCTTATAAAAGAGATGCCTCACAGCTTTGGCCATGAGAGGATACAGCAAGAGGTCCATCCTGCAACCTGGAAGAGTGTTTTCATTGGAACTGGGCCATGCTGGCACCCTGATCTTGAACTTATAGCCTCTGAACTGTGAGAAATAAATTTCTGTTGTTATAACCAAGTAATCTATAGCACTTTTGCTATAGCAACACAAATAGACTAAGACACTGGATAAGACAAAATAAACTTGTTTCTATTTGTAGGTGACGTAACTGTTTATATAGAAATACTAAAAATAATCCTACTAGTATGCAGTAAGATCTAATGAAAGAGTTTAGAAATATCATTGGAGACAAAGCCAACATACAAATATCACTGCATTTCAAAAACTGTGGTAAACAACATGAGATCTATTAACAAATGTTTAAGTGTAGAGTGGAATATTAAAGCACAATGTTGAACAGCAGCTCTCCAAAGCTTTTTCCACATGCATGACTCAAACTCTATACCCCTTGAATAGCAACTGCTCATTTCCGACTTTGATCAGCCCCTGGCAACCACCATTCTACTTTCTGCTTTGATGAGTTTACCTTAACTATCTCATATAAGTGGACTCATTTGGTTGTTGCCCTTCTGTGACTGGCTTATTTCACTTAGCTTAATTTTCCCAAAGTTCATCTATTTTGAAGAATATGACATGATTTTCTTCTTTTTTTATGACTGGACTAGTGACCTGGTGCATGGATTCGTGCACATTGAAAGGAAATTAAGTAGAAGGTGGCTGGCAGGGCAGGACTGGGCAAGACAGGCCAAACATGCCCTGAAGCCAACCTTCCTTGGTCCCTCCCCAGAGTCTGTGGAGTGAGCAGAGTCCCTTGGCCTGGCCTGCAGGGATCAGGCTGAAACTGGCTCTCCAATATCCCCCCACGGGTCCCAAAATGAAAAGGGCACTCTGCCAAATTGCTGTTGTGCAGGGTGTAGAACACAAATGCAAGTGTACAGTAAACCAGATTCAGGGCTGATAGTGCCTAGCAACAACATAACTCATGGCTGAAGGTGGAATCATGTGCCCTGCGAGGAATTGAGCTCCCTCCTCTCTGGTTTTGTTGTGCATCACCCAAGAACCACTGTAGCCAACTCACTGTAGCTCAGCAGCTCCTGCATTGAGCATCTGCCCCCTGGTGGTCAGTGTGCATCATGTTGACCAGTCAGATCGTCAGACACATAGCATATTAGCCTTTTATATATGTAGATAATATTCTGTGTGTATATATGCCACATTTTCTTCACTAATCATTAATGGACATTGGACAATTTCAACTTCTAGGGTATTATGAGTAATGCTGTAATGAACATGAAAGTACAAATATCTCTCTGAGATTCTGTTTTCAATTATTTTGAATAAATAGCTAGAGGTAGGATTACTGGGTCATACTGTAGTTCTACTTTTAATTTTTTGAGGAACCTCCTCCAGCAATGCACAGGGTTCCAAATTCTTCACATCCTCAGAAAAATTTCTTATTTTCTGTACTTCAGTTAATAGCATTGTTGCAAGGTTAATTTCTAATTCTTACAGATGTTAATATAGGGATAGCTGGGTGAAGGGCATACAGGAACTTTCTGTATTACTCTTATGCAACTCTTTTTTAAGTTTAAAATTAGGGGGTAAAAGGTGATAGAAAAATTAAATTACATTTTTAAAAATCTAAAAAAATAAAGCACCTGTTAAAACTGCTGACTTTGAGGAATAAAACGAATACACTCCAAATAGCTTAGTTCTATGCTCTCTCTAGATTACATCACTTAAACTTTACTTTCAAAGATATTCATAATATGATTGCATAAAAGATAGCAGTAAATAGAAGAGTAGAAATATATTAGTGTTTTTCTCATGCTTACAGTGTATTTTTACAATGTCTTGGAAGGATAGCTGATTCTCCTCAGGAAGTGATAAGAGCTGAGTTTATTGATGAAACTACTATGTTTTTCTTCCAATTTATCTGCAGCTTTCTTATAATTAAGACTCTATATACACTAATATAATCATATAGGCTGAGAGAGATAGATACCGGCTTTAAGAATGGAGGTCAAAGGGAAAACAGATGACGCATAGCCAATGCCAAGTGGGCCCTAGTGATTTTTCTCTCATATCATTTATTAGACATTTAATTTCCTGATCAAGCTTATATGCCATTCAGCTTAGTGTATGGCATGCAGGGCCACAGTGGCAGCCTCACATTTGGTTCTCACAAATAATCAACACGCATTGTTGAAAAATAACACCTGCTTGACTTTTCTCATGAGGTGGCATGAGGTTTTCATTTAATTGTAGCATTTCTATCTAATCTACGTGTGACACCTATGCAATAATGGGAGTAAGATGAAGATGATTGAGTTAGGAGAGTAGGTCCTTTCAGCCAGAACAGTTTATCCTTACAAGCCGGCTCCTTTTGTCACCCTGGCATTTTCAATTGCAGAAGATGTGGCCGTGAGAGAAGGAAGTTTGAATCTGATCTGGCTCTGTCTCTCTTAACAATGTGCTTGAAAGTGACATAACACTTTTCAAGTTTGAAGAGATACCATTTAAAAAAAAACAACAAACAGTAAAATTTATATTTTCCCCCCTCACTGAATACTTTAACACTCTTCCCATGAGGAGGAAAAAAGGGCACGTTTAAAGAAAAATATAATCCCTGCATTATTGAAAATGCATCAGTCTCCCTGGGCTTCTTGGTCAGTTCCCTCCATTGTGTGTGAGAGACAGTCCTGTCAGGTTGGAGTCTGCGGTTAGCTGGGGGAGCTGATGCAATTGAAAATGTCATTTTGATGGAGGGTAGACAGATATAATCTCTTCCTATTTGAAGGAAATCAAGCTAAGCCATCAAGGGGCTTTATCAGTGTTATTTAATTATAAGTTCAGATAAGTGATTAATGTTGTGAATGAAACATTGATATTATTTTTCTCAAAACAAATATATATATATATATATATTCAGCTCATTTTACAGAGGTATGTTCAACTGAATTAAATTTATAGGGTTAAATTCAATTACAACCTAAATAATTACTTGGGAGGGTTGAGATATGGGGTAGATCACCAGAATACTACTCTCCAAAGTAATTAGCTTTTCCTACCTTTGTGTAGTTCCTTACCACATTGATTCTTGGGTTGGTCACGTGACTTTTATGACCAACAGAGCAATAGCTAATATGATGTAAGTAGAAAGGTGAAAACTGGACAGTGGAACTCGTATTGCTTTGGAAACACTTCAGCTGCTACCGTGTGAAGAAGCCCAAGCTTGTATATATAATGAAAAACACACATGGCGCCTTTTTCCTTATCATTGTGGCTACTGTCCAGTCACAGTCCAAAAGCCTAGAGGAGTGGACAGTCACATGAGTGAGCAAGTCAAAACCCAAAGGCGAGAGGTCCAGCTTAACCCAGACAAAGTAGTTTACCCTCTTAATTATAAGCTAAATAAATGCTTATCATTTTCAGTCAATAAGTGTTGGTGTGCTTTTTGTTTATGCTGCCAAATCTAATAGATATAGTTTGAGATACTTAGGAATCACTTGCAAAGTCTGCATCAAAATGACATCACTCTGAGGTATGCAAAAGGATAAACAGAGGGTGGGTAGCACATCACATCAAGAGCAGGCTATATAACCAGACGCTCGGTACTTGAGTCATTCAAAAGCAAAATTGTCAGAGAATCTTAGGAATAATATTCTAGAGAGCAAAAGATCCATGTTTCTTGGCCTGTGAGATAGTAGTGAAAGGAAAAAAAATGCTACAAGCCGCCTGTTTTATCTCAACTCCCCAGGCTCCCCCTCCCCAGGCTTCCCCCCCACCCCGCTAGAGACGCCAGGGATGGGGAACAAAGGGAGTGCAGGCCTTGAGGCTGCCCTCGGAGATAGCCCTGGTCACAAGCGGCAGGCTGAGTAAACAGAGCGCCAATCAACCATTAAGATAGCAAGTCATAAAACACCCTACTGAGATACACAGCAGGGTCCTTGGAATCTCTTTGTTTCCCTCTTACCCTCCTGCATACAGCCCCTCCCTGATGTGTGATTTTTGCCTATAAATATCTGAAAGACTTGTTGCCCGGGGCCCAACTCCACTCCTGCGTGAGTTTCGAGTTGAGCCCCAGCGCGCTGGAATAAAACCTCTTGCTGTTTGCATCAAGTGACGTCTCCTGCGGTTGATTGGGGACGCCGTAAGTCTGCAGGACAGAGTGAGGGTCCCATTATTGGGGTCTCACATTTGGGGGCCCGTCCGGGATTTACGACCACCCCCTCATCCGCGGAGCCGACCTTGGAGGTAAGAAGGGGTACCCCGAGTTGTTTGTCTTTGTCCTGTGGTTGTCAAGCAGTCTGAATTTGATTGCGCGCTTTTGCTTTCGGTTTGGCAGCCGTTCGGCAACTCGTGAGAGTGGCCGAACAGTGGTCGGTAGACGTGCCTAGAGGACCATAGGTTGCAGCCCTGGGGGACGCCCCAGGGGTGGAGGAGAGCCAGGGACGCCTGGCTGTCTCCTATTGTAAGGGCGCTGATCGGGTACAATTGTTGGATCAGAGATTATTGAGATCGCGCCCGTTTGATTCTGTTGATTCTGTTGAGTGTCTGTGGCGGACAAGGTGGGGCAAGTGGGGCCTCG
>NW_006294998.1:820259-836670 GCF_000327345.1 Myotis davidii | reverse complement strand
GCGCGGCAGGCTGAGTAAACAGAGCGCCAATCAACCATTAAGATAGCAAGTCATAAAACACCCTACTGAGATACACAGCAGGGTCCTTGGAATCTCTTTGTTTCCCTCTTACCCTCCTGCATACAGCCCCTCCGCTGATGTGAGATTTTTGCCTATAAATATCTGAAAGACTTGTTGCCCGGGGCCCAACTCCACTCCTGCGTGAGTTTCGAGTTGAGCCCCAGAGCGCTGGAATAAAACCTCTTGCTGTTTGCATCAAGTGACGTCTCCTGCGGTTGATTGGGGTCGCCGTAAGTCTGCAGGACAGAGTGAGGGTCCCATTATTGGGGTCTCACAGTAGACCACTGATGCATTTCATAGACCATGATACTAGCTGCAATAAGAATTGGTTGTATAACTCAGGTGGAATAGTTTAGACCAATCTTAAATAATTTTAATAAGAAACAGCACAAAGCAATAACATGAACGAGACGATCTCATTTAGATCTTGATTAGAACAAACTGGTTGTCAAGACATCTTTTAGTCCAGTGGTTCTCAACCTTGGCTGCACATTAGAATCACCTGGGAATCTTTTTAAAGTCCTGATTTCTGGGCCTCATCCTCCGGAAATTCTGTTTCTTTGTTATGGGGTGGGGCCCAGAAATCAGAATTTTAAAAAGATTCCCAGGTGATTCTAATGTGCAGCCAAGGTTGAGAACCACTGTTTTAGTCAATCATAAAAATATTGAAGTAGGATAGGCAGCAATGATATCAAGTTAATTTTATATTATTAAGTTTGATACCAGTATGGCTAACATTCATAAGTGTTATATTACTAAAAGTTATTACCTACTCAAGATGTGTACTGAGGCATTTAATAGTGAAATGATTTTATGTCTTGGATAGAGTACTTTAAAATACTCCAGCGAACTCCCTCCTCCAAGCAGGGGTGGGGATAAATGAAACAAACATGGCAGACTACAGACAATTATTAAAACAGAATTATGGATGCACGTATGCTCATTACAATATTCTTTTTACTTTTATATATGTTTTTAAAATGTAAACATTTTAAAGTAATAAAGTAATAAAATAAAATATTATATTCCTCTCATTCTTTTTCAAAATTCATAACATTATCAACCTGATGAAACTTCTGTTTCTTTTCACTTAGAGGTGGAAAAACACCTCTGACAGATTCTGACAATACTCTGAACATTTTAAGCCCCTAGCATTTTGAGATATTTGAAGACTTTATAGCACAAGAGGGATAAGTTATATTTCCTGGTAATGGGGCAGGTGGAAGCTCAAGCAATTAACTGGGAGGGAAATTATGCTATAATATTTTTACTTAATATTTTGAGCAGTTCAAGCTGGTTATATTTCATTGCAATTTTTTTTCTCTCTGAATGATTTCCTCTAAAAGTACTTGATGTCATTTCCAATATTAAATCAGAATTGATATTTTGCCTGATTATCCTATAGCTCTACATCACAGAATTCATCTAATAGGTTTACATGACAAGAATGCAGTGGAGTGTAAAAGAGAACCTAGTAAACTGAAAACAATTTTGATAAGAAAATACAAAATAAACAAGACTATTTTAAAAATATAAAATGAAGAAATATTTAAATGCCATGATATCAACTCTTCCCCCATTCAACTAGTAGATACAAGTATATAAACTATATGGCAGGAACAGTTGAATTTTAAATATGTGAGCATGTATAAAATAGGAAAAGTCCCAGGCAGCATGTTTATGGTCTATCATGAAACACAGACATTAAACCATAAACATGGCACATAGAAATGTAAAACAGAAGACCTAGGAGTTCTTTCATTCCTTTTTATTTTCATAGTTCTTAATGACATAAGATTTTATCAGAATGACTGAAGTTTATAAAGGTCATTGTAAGCCACGTTATAAAACTTGGGAGTCGATAATAAATATTAAATGGAAGCAATTTTGCTGTTTTTTGATTTGAATTATTCTTTGGCTGTAGTCAATATGTGATAAAAATAAAATACAATGTGATGATTAAATGTAAGAGCAAGGAAATACTTTTTAATCAAAGAAGGGATGTAGTCAATAAATATGAAGTTGTAAATCTATGTAGTTTTTATACTGAAGGTACATAATTAGATTTAATACATTATAGAAACTTAAAACATCATAGTCATAAGAATCCAAAATTAAGTTAAAAGGCATGAGTATTTAATCCATTCCTATTGAGCACAAATTTCCTAACTAAGGAGGTAGTAATATTTAAGTTTTATAATTATGTGAAATGCTTAAAATATCTAATGTAATCGATCAATATTTCTAAATATTTACATATTTTGATAAAACTGTTGCTTCAAAAATATTTTATATATTTTATAATATAAACAATTAGACATTTAAATTAGGGAATAAAAAATCTGTAAGATGACAACAGAGAGCATTATAAGTATAATTAGAATTCATCTGCAAATGTCTTGTTTTTAAATGTGTAATCAATCCTATATAATAAAGAGCTAATATGCAAATGGTCATCACATCCTTGTGCTCTCGTGCCCTCATGCCAGGGCCAGGGTACCTGAGGCCACGCCCCCCTCCCTGGCGCTGGGGCCAGGGGACCTGAGGCCAGGCCAGGGACCTGAGGCTGTGCCCCCCCACCTGGCAGGGCTTGATGGGGGACCTGAGGCTGCACCCCCTGTCCTGCGGGGTTTGGCGGGGGTGGGGTCAGCCAGGTCTGGGTCTTGCGCTATTTTGAAGCATGCATAGGTTGGTGGGGACTTGACTCTGGGTTCCACAGTGTGAGATTTTCATATACATTTTACTAATTTTCTTCCATCTCTGACACTTCTATTATAGAGAAAGGTCAAATAGCAATATTAAATTATTTTTTCTAATTAATTTCCTTTTAATGTGCATGAATTTCGTGCACTGGGTCACTAGTATGTTAATAAAACTTCGAATTCCCACAGATGAGAAAAGTATTTAAATATTTTGAAAATTCTGATTAGCTCGATTTTATGATTTTAGAAACCTATTCAAAAAAGGCACTACATTTTATATATAATATAGTGACTTTTCATTGTAGAAGAATCTAATAATAGATTCTTATGCAGTATTTCAAAATCACAAACTAATAAATCTTTATGTCAGAATCAAGTCACTCAATGACAATAGCTTGCAGGCATTAGACCTTATGGAAATAACAAAAAGGAAATTCACTTTACATTATACAAAAATAGGAATATCTGCAATATGAGTAAGGCAATGATAGTAGATAGGAGCTATGAAAGCTGCAGATGTTAAATCCAGCTGCCAGTCAGGACAACAAAGGAATGTATGAGTCAAAATTCATGGCTAGGAGAAACACTTCTTGAATAGCAGAGTAAGGGCCTCTGAAAATCTGATGTTCCATAAAAAGCACTCTAAAAAAATTGAAAAAATAAATTTTTTTATCTTTGGAAATTAACCGAAGACTGGGAAAAATCAGACAAGCATTAATTAAGAAAAAATAGCTAATATCTTTAAGACTAGCAGGATTTGTTTCAATTTACCTTGCCCTAGTCCATTGCCCCACACTCAAACTCCACCATTGTCTTAACATCCAGCAGCCACAAACCATAATATTTTTGAAAACCAGTCACCTGAGGGAGCAGACTGAGTTGGGAATTTCCCATAAACCCCACTGACAGAGAGTTTTCTCTATTTGAGATGTCTTGGAACTTTACGGAAAAGCCCCATTTACAAAACTTGTCTCTCCGTGGAAAGTCTTATATCCATAGTGCTGGTTAAAAACAGAATTTTTTAACCTTGAAGTCTGATGCTGTATTATCAGTTAGATCAGAGACTAAATAAGCCAAAAACTTAAAAGGAATATTTGGAAATTATATGTCTACAGAGGGTGTTGGAAAGCTTCAACATATGCCTGCATATTTTGAAGGCCATACATGTGCAGAGATATGTGTGAAATGGTATGTCCTAATCTGTTACCTCTGACTGATTATCTGCAAAAATAGGAATTCAAGGTTAAAACAGAGTAGTGAACTGCCATAGAATTAAGGCATCCATATACTAGTAGAGGGAGGGAGACTTATTGAATCAAGTCCTGTAAGGAAATCTCAGTGCAAGATTTAGTTGATCATTGAGCTAACATAGTAGCAACTTTAGTGCCACAAATGACAAATAATATAGACCTGACAGAATTATTCTAGTAAATTAATTGAAGAATAATAATCTAAAAACAACAACCACACAACAAAAATGAACAACACATACAACAATCCCTGGAGAGAGGGATCTGATTTCCAGAGTTGCTCATTATATTATTTAAAATGTCCAGTTTTTAACACAAAAGTATGAAATGTGCAAGAAATATGGGAGTATGGCCCATACACAAAGGGAAAAAAAGTAGTTACAAAACAGTGCCTGAGAAAGCTCAAATGTTGCAGTTACTCAACAAATACATTAAATTGAATGTAATAAGTAAAAAAAAAAAAGGAAATCTTATATAACAAATGAAAAGGATAGTATGAGAAGTATGTGAATGATGTCTCACCAAACAAAGAATATTATAAAAAAGATTAAAAATTTTGAAAAGAACTAAATAGAATTTCTGGTTTCAAAAAGTACAATAGCAGAAATGAAAACTTTACTACAAAGGACATTTAAACTGGTGGGAAAAATACTCAGCAAGCCTTTCGAGAAGTTAATGAAAGTTATACATATGTATGCACACACATGAACAAAAAAATGAAAAATTATCAGTCTCAATGATAAATAGGATCTCTGTTGAGCATTCCAACATAGACATAGTGGGAGCCACAGTGTAAAACAGAAACGTTTGAATAAATAATGGCTAAAATAATGTCTGAAAATTTCTCAAAATTTGACTGTGGGAGAGCACAGGTCGGGCTGAGGGACAGCTCCCAAGAGCATGATTTTTGTGCCCTGGGCCTCTAGTCCTATAATAATGGAGAAATTAAACTATTTTCAGAAAGACAAAATCAAAGAGAATTCTTCACAAGTAGTCCTGCCCCACAAGAAATATTAAGTTTTCCCTATGGTCTTAAGTGAAAGGATACCAAACTGCAACTTAAATCCAAATAAACAATTAAAGACCAGTGAGAAAGTAGTCTACATATGTAAATATAAAAGAGTATAATTTTACTTTTATTTGCAACTTCTTTTTCTCCCCTATGATTTAAAAGAGTCCTGCACTAGCCTAGTGTGAGGATTAACATAAACAAACAAACAAACAAATAAAAATAAAAGAGCCCTGAATAAAGAAATTATTCTACAACTGTGTTGATGGGTTTATAGTGCTTATATTGTGTAAAGATGTAATGATAATAATAGCCAAAAGCTGGGGGGGAGGGGGAGGAGTGAAGGGAACTATATTGAAGCAAAATTTTTGTAGTATAGTACTGAAAATAAGTTGTTATTAATCTGCACTAAATTTTTAAAGGTAAGGTGTTATTTATAATCCCCAGGCAACCAAGAAAATAAGTCAAATATACATTAAAAGAAATAAGGTAATTAAAACAGTATACTAGAAAATACTCATTTTGACATGTGAAATAGAGAAATAGAGGAAGAGAAAATATATGACCATCAAAAACAAATAGAAATGAAAGATGTAAACCTTACCATATCAATAATTACAATGAACATAAATGGATTAAATCTTCTAATGGAAAGATGATTTGCAGAATGTATTTAAACAACAATTCAACTAAAATCAAAGTAAACAAAGCTTTACCTAAATAAGAAACGTGCTCACTATTTGAGGTACACCAGCAGAGGCACATCTCTCCAAGCACTGTGAAAAATCACGGTAATTACAGTATAACAACAGGAAAATGACAATCTTTCAGCAACAAAACTCATGTCATGGAAGATTGGGATTTAACTGATAGAGCATTAAAAATAGCTGTTATGAAAACATTCAATGAGCTAGAAACAAACTCCAAAAAGTAATTCAATGAACTCAGGAACATAATTAATGAGAAAAAGCAGTACTTTACCAAAGAGATTTTGACCCAGTGATCCCACTTCTAGGATTTATATCCCAAGAAACTAGAAAAGGATATATGCACCCTTATGTTCATAGCAGCACAACTTACCATAGCTAAGATTTGGAAACAGCCTAAGTATCCATCAGCAGATGAGTGGATTAAAACATTGTGGAACATCTGCACAATGGAATCTGCATAATGGAATACTATGCTGCTGTAAAAACGAAGGAATTCTTATCATTTGCAACAGCATGGGTGGAACTGGAGAGCATTATGCTAAGTGAAATAAGCCAGTCAGAAAAAGATAAATATCACATGATCTCACTCATTTGTGGAATATAATGAGCAACATAAACTGATAAACAAAACAGATCCAGAGATAGAGAAGCATCGATCAGACTGTCAAACCTCAGAGGGAAGGTAGGAAAGGGAGGATAAGGGGGAGAGATCAACCAAAGGACTTGCATGCATGCATATAAGCATAACCAAGGGACACAGAGAACAGGGTGGTGAGGGCATGAGCAGAGGGAGTGGGGGGCAATGGGAGTATAAAGACACATATGTAACGCCTTAATCAATAAAGAAAGAAAAAAAAATGTTAAAACAAAACAAAATAAACAAACAAGAAACAAAATAACCACAAAAATCAAACAAACAAAACACAGAAATTCTGGAGCTGAAGAACTTTATAAATGAGATAGAGTCCATTAGAAAATATTGGAAATAGAACTGATCACCTGGAAGAGAGAATAAGAGATCTGGAAGATAGGAATCCAGATGGAAGAGTAGAGAAAACCAGTATTTAAAATACGTGAACTAGCTATCAAACTACATAGGAGAGCAAACATACAAATAATGGGCATAGAAGGGGGAGGAGGAATGCGGCCATACTTAGATCAGACAAAATAATAGATGTTAAGTAAAAAATAGTTACAAAAGACAAAGAAGGTCATTATATAATGATAAAGGAGTCAATATATCAAGAAAATATAACAAATGTAAATATATGATTCTTGACATTCAGGAATTGAAATATATTAACCAAAAGTTAATATATCTTAAAAAATAGACAAGAATAGAATAATAATAGGGGACTTAAATATCCCACTATCACCAATGGGTAGAACATCCAGACAGTAAAATTAATAAGAAAATATTGCAATTGAACCACACTTTAGAACAAATTAACTTATATAGACTATTTCATCCAGCAGGAGTAGAATACACTTTCTTTTCAAGTGAACATGAATATTTTTCAGGAGAGATCACATGATAGACCACTAAACTAACCTTAGCAGCTTTAGGAGATTGAAATTATGCCAAGTATTTTTTTCTGACCATATTGGCATGAAATTTGAAATCAGTAACAAGAGGAAAGTGAGTAAAGCTTCAAAGGTATGGAAACTAACAACATTTCTTTTCAAAATAGGTCAAAGAAAAAAATCAAATGAAAATAAAAAATTATCTCAAAACAAATTAAAATTAAAATACAACATGTCAAATTTTGTCTGATACAGTAAAAGCAATATGAGAAGCTTATAGCTGCCGGGGTCCAACCCCAGCAGGTCCAGGGGTCCCCAATAGGTGTGGACGGAGTCGGAGAAGAAGGAATGACACGGAGACAGCGTTCAGTTGATCAGCAGCCTAGCCAGGATCTCCAGCCAAGTTCTGGTCTGGATCTCCAGAGAAGTTCTGGTTAGGATCTCCAGCCAGGTTCTGTGTCCATGTTCTCTTCCAAGTTCTCCAGCCAGGTTCTCCAGGTTCTCCAGCCAGGTTCTGTAGCCATGTTCTCTCGCTAGGTTCTCCAGCCAGGTTCGGTCGCCAGGTTCTGTAGCCGGGTTCTTCAGCCAGATTCTGTCTAGGTTCTCCAACCAAGTTCTGCAGCCAGGTTCTGTCCAGGATCTTTTGCCATGTTCTCTCCAGCGTGAAGGGGTTTTATTCCCTCCCTAACTTCAGGGGAAAATCCCTACCTGAGGAAACAACCTTTCTCAGAGAGGTGACCTTGGTTAAAACACATAGTGCCAAGAAGGTGAGCAAACATATTAAGAACAGTATGCCATATATGCCAGGTCCCTTGAAACAGCAAGGATGGACCGGCTCCCGGCATATAGCAACAAGCACATATATTAAGAAATTAAGAAGATCCTAAATAAAGAATCTAACTTTAAAACCCAAGGAACTAAAATAAAAGGAACAAATTAAGCCCAAAGTTAACAGAAAGAAGAAAATAACAAAAATTAGAGTGGACATAAGTGAAATAGAGACCAGAAAAATAATAAAAATAATAGGAATGATCAATAAAATTTAGACTTTAGTCTAATTAAGAAAAAAAAATGCGACTCAAGTAAATAACATAAAAAAAGAAGGGGACAATACAACTGATGCTAAAGAGGTACAGAGAATTATTAGACTATAGTCAGTCCCTGATTTGTGACAGTTTGACTTAACGATTTTTTTACTTTACAATGGTTTGAAAGCTATAGGCATTCAATAGAAACCAGCTATGATATTCAGTAGGTTAGGTGTATTAAATGCATTTTTAATTTATGATATTTTATGAATTGCAATGGGTTTAACTCCACTGTAAGTCAAGAAGCATCTGTACTATGAATAATTATATGCCAACAAATTGTCAAGCCTAGAAGAAATTGATACATTTCTAGAAACACACGCATCTAGATTGAATCACCAAGCAATAGAAAATCTAAATAGACTAGTAATGCATGAAGTAATTGAGTCAGTAGTTTAAAAACTCCTAGCCCAGGGAACTCCAGTGCCAGACAGCTCCACTGGTGAAGTCTACCAAACATTTAAAGAGGAAATAATGCCAATATTCCTCAAACTCTTCTGAAATATTGAGGAAGTGGGAACACTTCCAAACTCATTCTTTGAAGCCAACATTACCTTGATATCAAAACCAGATTAGGGTACCACAAGAAAACTATATACCGATATCTCTGATGAAAGTAGATGTAAAAATTCACAGCAAAATATTAGCAAACTGCATTCTAGAACAAATTAAAAGGATTATACAGCCTAGCTGGTGTTGCTCAGTGGTTGAGCAGGCACCTATGAAACTGGAGGTTGCGATTAGATTTCTGGTCAGGGCACATGCCTGGGTTGTAGTGTGGGGCATGCAGGAGGCAGATGATCGAATAATGATTCTCTCTCATTATTGGTGTTTATATTCCCCCATCCCTTCCTCTTTGAAATCAATAAAAATATGTTTTAAAAAAGGATTATTCAGCATGACCAAGTGGGATTTATCCCTGGGATGCAGGATATTTTGATAAATCTAAATCAATAAATGTAATTCATCAATAAAATGAAAGGTAAAAATCACACGACCTTCCAAATAGATGCAGAAAAAGCATTTGACAAAACACTTTCCTGAAGCCTTTATGAGACAGCTAGAGCCCTGCCAGAGCTCCGGTGCTCTGAGTTCATATATTCTTCTAAATTCTACTCGACTATGCCAAGTACCAGGGTTTCCTTCTCAAACCCTGCCCATTGTACAACTGTTGGGGCAAGCCTGTCTCTCTGGGGTTGGACTGCCGGAGTCCATTCATTGTCTTTACTAGCTGGGTTTGGACAGAGACCCCCCCCAAAAGGCTAGTAACCTTTGAAGTTCTAGTAAAGGTCAGAACTGTGAACTACCCAGTTAATTTAAGTAATAATGGTTGAAGCATCTCCACCTTAGTTCACTTAATTCCTTAGGTACTTATGTAGATCTTTGTTGATTATTGTTGATCAGATACTCCTGGAGATCTGTTGATGAGCTAATCAGGTACTCTGCCTATCCCTGAAAATTGTCTGCTGATGTGTGTCATTAAAACCTCCTTACCCTAAGGGCTACTCCAGATGAATAAAAGCTTGGTGAGACCTGAGCAAAGAGAGGAAGTCTTTCCGGAGAAGGAAGTCTTTCCGGACTTGCCCGCCTGGTCCCCCGGTATTGCAAAATTATCTTGTGTCTCTTTCTTTCATTTGTTGTGCGGCTCTTCTTTCAGATACCGAACCCTACTCCATGTGGGTCCTGGAAGGAATCACTCAGCATTGGACCTTAGATGCCGGTGGTAGACAAAAAGGCCATAAGAAGTGTGGGTATATACGAAAGCCTTTATTGTAGAAGCCAGTGGCCATATAGTCATCAGACAAAACAGTCCCTCCTAACAGTGTCCCAGTCAGGCAGCTGCACACCGCTGGTTAATATGTACATCTTTCCCACAAGGTAGCATTAGTCTCTGTACCCACAGCTATGATCTGAGAATCCACATGCTGCCCCTGGACTCCGCACCTCACATAGTAGCAGCACCTGAGCTCTCTGCCTCAGCAGCTTCTCCAACCTCTCCAGCCTTACATAGTACCTCTGTGCCTACCTCAGCTTCTTCCTAACACTCCTCTGTCCAGCACACTGGCTGGTCTCTGTAGCCTCACATAGTAACCACCTCTGAGCTTCTCTCTCAGCACACTGGCTGGTTAATTACATGTATTATATCACTTAGACAAAGGAGGCCTGCTGCCAATAGTAACACCATATTGCTGGCTACAGAAGGGCACAGTGTACCATGTGTCCCGGCACCTGTTTATGGTATCTTAGCCTTGAACGTCAAGATTCCTACGTTCAGAGTAGCCTTGGCCATTCTGGCATACTAACAACAAAGCTTCAGTGCCCTAATTTGTTTTGGTTTTCCAGTGACTCTGGCATGGTTCCCACAAAGCCCTTAACAGATTGGGTATAGAAGGAACATACCTTGACATACTAAAGGCAAAATATCACAAACCCACAGCTAATATTATATTTAATAAAAATTGGAAGAGTTTCTCTGATATCAGAAGCAAGTTAAGGTTGCCCATTCTCATCACTTCTATCCAAGATAGTACTGAAAGTTCCAGCCAGAGTAATTAAGCAAGACAAAGAAATAAAAGGTGTTCAAATCAAGAAGAAAGAATAAAATTGTTTCTATTTGCAGATGATAAGATCATATATATCCCAAAGAATCCATCAAAAATGGAAGCGGGGTGGAGGGAATAAATGGGGGGGGGGAATGAGGGTCATCTGTAATATTTTCAACAATAATAATATATTTTAAAAGAGAAAAATCTGTTGGAATTAATAATTTCAGTCAAATGATAGGCTGTAAAATCTCTTACAGAAATCAGTGACATTGTTTTACACTAATGATGAAACATTTGGGGGGGGAAAAATAAAGCAGTTCCACTCACAGTAGCATCAAAAACAATAAAATACTTAAAAAATAAATTTAATCAATAAACTGAAATATCTGTACAATGAAAACTATCAATGATGTTGAAAGAAATTGAAGACACAGACAAATGGGAAAAAAACTAAGCTGGAGCCCAGCTGGTGTGACTCAGTAGTTGAGCATCAACCCATGAACTAGGAAGTCATGGTTCGATTCCCAGTCAGGGCACATGGGAATCAAACTGGATTGCAGGCTCAATCCCCTGTGGTGCAGGAGGCAGCTGATCAATAATTCTCTCTCATCTTTGATGTTTCTGTCTCTCCCTCTCCCTTCCTCTCTCTGAAATCAATAAAAAATAAAATAAAAAGAGGAGCTGCTAATCCTACTTTTTTAAAAGAAAATTAGTGTCATATTTAAAAAAGCAAGGGTCACATTTAATAATAAGATTTGATATCATTAAATTCCATAATCAGACTTTTTTCTCATAGGAATTCACCTTTAAATTTAGCCTCTTTTTGGCTCAAATGCAATTTACTTCCCTTATTATTTCTAACCTTCAAATATCATCTTTTTAAGAGTTGCCTCAGTTCCTCATGAAACTAAATTTTCTGTTGCCAGAAAATATAGTTGGTGTGATATATTTGGATATATTTAAATAACATCTGGGACCATAATTTATGCTAGCAAACTCTTACACATTATTAGGTCTGGGGCATGACATTTGACTGGATGGATAGCAGTAACGAAAAATTATCAAGTGCCAAGATCTGGCTGATTTATTTTTCAAAAGAATTATCAATTTAAAAAGTTATAGGATGCCTAAAACTGAAGGTTCTTATTTTAATTGATGTGAGGGCATTTATTATTTTTTCTTCAAACTTAAAATATTTTAGAACTTAAAACTCTTTTGTTTTATATAATTTAGTCCCATCAATTTATAGGTTTCATCAAATTACTTGTAGGAATCAGGTATTTTATCTGGGCACATCTGATTCAAAATGAAAATAAAAAGTTGCCTTGGCAATTTCATCTTTATTAATTTTAATACAAGTCCAATTACTTTAAGATGAGATGAATGCTAAAAGGATGGATAAATGGCTGGTTGGATGTATCAATGAATGAAGGCATAGACAGAAATTTAATTATTTGGGAAGCTGAAAATATGCATAGAGATATTATTTTGATAGCTTCAGGCAGTGTAATATTTTAGCATCTAAAATTAATCCAATCAAATTGTGCTGCCTATTTTTGCTACTACATTTCCCATTTATTATTTTATTTAATACTAGCGGCCCAGTGCACAATATTTGTGCACTGGGGAGCGGGGGCTCCCTCAGTCCGGCCTATGCCCTCTCAGAGTCAGGGATCACTTGGGGGATGACCAACTGAGCCCGGCTTCTGGCTGAGCAGCACTTCCACTGTGGGAGTGCACTGACCACCAGGGGGCAGCTCCTGCGTTGAGCGTCTGTCTCCTGGTGGTCAGTGCGCATCATAGCTACTGGTCGTTCCACTGTTCAGTCAATTTGCATATTAGCCTTTTATTATATAGGATTTAAAGTTAAGTGATGCATATGAACATTTTGATCATACTGTTAAGGTATTATGTATCATTAGCATGCTATGAGAGCAAGAAGAAAGATTCTTAGCAAATCAAATTATCATTTCAAAGACGGAATTAAAATTCTAAGAATTCTTTTTTTTTAAAAAATATATTTTATTGATATTTTACAGAGAGGAAGAGAGAGAGATAGAGAGTTAGAAACATCGATGAGAGAGAAACATCGATCAGCTGCCTCCTGCACACTCCCCACTGGGGATGTGCCTGCAACCCAGGTACATGCCCTTGACCGGAATCGAACCTGGGACCTTTCAGTCCACAGGCCGACGCTCTATCCACCGAGCCAAAGCGGTTTCGGCAAGAATTCTTTTATCTACTAAGAAGAATAGTGGTTTTACGAAACAGCAACAATTGCATCTGAATATCATAAAGAGTTAAAATTAATGTTTGGAAATAAGTTTTAATATAATTTTAAAGTAGTTCCAAAAACTTTCAATAGTAAGAAATATACAGATTTAAATGTTAAATACCCATTTATATACACTTGACACACTTTTCTATAAATGCAGTTTCAATTCCTTTAAATTATATATTTTTCTGTACAGAAGTGTCCCTTAGCTTTTCATATTGCACCAGTTCTCACTATTATGCTTATAATTAAAATTGTAATCTTTTATTAGTTATAACCTTACTATTATTAAATATTAAAACAACCCAAATGAGATATTTATTATATGGAAAAATCTAACTGACTTTTAAAATCAAAATCATGCTTGTTTTAATCCTGGGAAATAAAGCAGTTCTCATTGAGAACACTGGAATTGTATTATTAACTGGTATTTTCAAATGTGCTGTGCTCTTTTATGGGTTTCCTTTTAAGCATTTAACGTGCTACACATTTTTAAGAGCAAAAAATAATCCTGATTGGTAAGCAAAATTGTCATCTCTGGGAATTTTGTAAGAGAGTAATGCAAAAAGAAAGACAAACCAATAATAGTAAAACCAATATAGTTTTACATTGACAATGGAATTTGTACTTTGGCTGGAAATGTCACTGACTAAATGGTCAAAAATGATAGTCTCAGGACTAAAGAAATATGTGAAGAGACATGAAATTGTCTGTAGGGACAAAGAGGACATCACAATGTCAAATATAAAGTGAATTTCAGCATATAACTTTTCATTTGTTGACACCTTATCCTTGTCATATCATAGCCACCTACCACTACTGATCACACAATTCTTCTCTAGTTGATATTATAACTACTTCTATCAATCTGCTCTTGGAAAGAATCCTCATTTAACCTTTCTTCACTTGCTAACTGCTTCTTTTTCCTACCCTTACTCTTCACTCTGAACATTTCTGAAGGAAAATGAACCAATAGGAAAAAAAATATCTCACTCTTGGCACATATTTTCAAAATAAGCAAGGAAAATTACTTTGAAACAGGCTGTTGTTGTTTTTCTGTTTATTTTATGCATTTTCTGCTGTAAATATCAGTGCCTGTCAATTATTTCACGTATTTAAAATTTTTCTTCATGGATTTTTTAAATTTTTATTTTGAAATGAACTGTATATCTAATATCTCCAAAGTGGTAAAAACCACTTAGGTCAATACTTTTTTATTCATTCTGTACATATCTGAATTAAATTTGTGAGTGCTTATGAGAATTTATAAGATAATAATGTAGAATTTTGTATGGTTAATTATATCTTTCCTAAGGTATCTTAATTTTATCGTTAATAATGTTTACCTGTAATAACCTCAACAGGTAAACATTCTTCAACATATGATAAAGTTCTTTGAACAAGGCAATTCAGATGAAAAACAAAATTAACATACTTTACATAAATAAAGGTGTCATTTCAATTAGGATGAAGTGAATAGTACTTAAAATTTGTTTGAAGTTTTAAATTTCCATATCCTATCTAATAAAGACAGAATGTGCAAATTGACCATCATTTCATGACAAAGATGGTGGTACCCACAGCCAATAAGGAGGGAATATGCAAATTGACATGACAAAGATGGTGGCAGCCGGGCCGGGATACTTGCATCAACGCCATGGTGATGATGCAGGTGTTCTGCTCTGCCCCAGCCGCTCCGGGCCTCTTGGCAGTGTGTGAAGGCAGCTCTGGGTGGAGCAAAGGCAGTGCCGGCAGCCAGGGGAAGGAAGGCCTATTCTTGCACGAATCTTTGTGCATCGGGCATCTAGTAGTTGATAAAACAAGACTTAACTTGGTTGAAGTTTCACAAATAACCCTCAGAAGTAAACAAATAATTTTAGTTACGTTTGTTATACAATTGATTTGTTTTTCTTTAAAAACACCCATTCAACATATGGTGAGGAACTAAGGTAAATCACTTTCTTTAGGATAAATATCTACGTCTTTCAGAATTCCTGCCTCCTTCTGATTTCTTCTATTCTAACATGGTATCTGGAATTTTGGGAGGGAGCTTATACTATATTATATTATAGCAGAAAAGGACCCTAAAATATATATGCAAGGTCTGTATTCTTCGGGTCCTCTAGCTTCTACTGGGATATTCTTTCTCTGCATTGTTGCTGACTACACGATTTTCAGTAGAGAGGATCTCTATCTGATGTACTAACTTGGTCCCACCTGTGTTCTTACTGGTTCTGTGTATATGCTGAGGTAGTTTTAGGGTGTGTGTAGTCACACAGGACTCATACTCAGAAGAGCCTTACTCTTGGTTTAATTTTCTGCAGCCACCTTCTTAAAATTATTTTTAAAAATGAATAAGAGGAAACCACATTTTCATGTTGCACTTAGCTCTGTGAATGTTCCTAGTCCTGGGGTACATTCCAGTATCGTCTCTCAATTTGAGGGTCTTGTTCTAGAGTCACAGTCACAGAATACTTCAGATTTTACTGCAATTTACCCATATTCCTCTTATATTGCAGCACCTTAAACAGTATTATTTTTCACTCTGTGAAGACAGTGTGGTCTCTCTGGATACTTTTCAAGCCACCAAAGAATCAGAGTTATCTCAGAAGGACTTACTTGGGTAAGCCTTTCGGCCTCCATGTGCAGTTGATGATCCTCAGTGTTCTCACCTTATCTCTTGAGCCTCTCACTTTTATACTTAGTCCATGTACAGGATTCCAGGCAGGCTGCTAATCAGGTCCCCTGCCTCTGTTTTTCTTCCCACAATTCTGCAATTCTGAAATAATAGGCATTCTGTATCATTTTTATTTTAATGACTCTCTACTTCAGTGTAGAATTCACACTCTATGGTACAATTGCCTCTCCTCTGGGTATACAGGATCTAAGAGAATTCAAATATAATTATTCTCTCTTAATAAAGGGAACTTTTTCAGAATTTGAAAGTTGTTCAAAGTTACTACTTTAGTAGTAAAAAGGTGAACACTGAACAATCTTTGTGTTCATATTTCAACAATCCAAAAGCAACCACCTTTTATCTCTGCATGCCCATCAATGGAGACAATTACTAGAATAGGCAGGAGAGGAGATTGTTTTAACTGAAATGTACAGGAGAAGAAAATATTTATTGTTGTTACTTTGTAGTATGTTAATGTAGTTGTAGTATGTAGTTGTTAATGTAGTTAGTTAAATTTTTTTGAAACCTTAAACTAATGAGAATGAAATCATTCAAATTATATATATATAA
>NW_006294998.1:793982-819953 GCF_000327345.1 Myotis davidii | reverse complement strand
ATATATATATATATATTTAGAGTTCAAATATCTAGATTATTAAGGCTTTACTTTTCAGGCTTTGCTTACCACAAAGATTCTGTTGCTTGGCAATATAAAATTATCTAACAAAAGATACTGTCATTAAATAAATTCCAGTAAATTCCAACATTTCCTTCTCCTTTTCTATTTTGAGAAATGACTTTACAAAACAAATTATTTTAATGTTCTACTTACATCTTACTACTAGTCCACTTATGTTTTTTATTAACCATTAGACTCCACATGTTAGACAAATCATGTCAATTGAAAAATGTAAGTGGCAATGAAGGGACTACCAATTCTATCAGAGTTAGAGCAAATCAAAGAGAGATATAAATGCACAACAGAAGAGTTTATCTTATTCAAATTCAATGCTTCTCAGTTCTTTCAAATTGTTCACATTCTAATTACTTGGTATAAATAAGTTATTTTCCAACTTGTCCGAATTGATGTTCATAAGCACAAGTTCTCTACTTAGAGGCAACAAATTAACCATTTGGTAATCTTTAAGATTATATTATGTTTTTAAAGAGCTTTATTAATATGATATTACACATCATAATCTATATATATAAAAGCCTAAGCGACTGTTACAACAGCCAGACCGGTCAACTGATTGCTATGACACACACTGACCACCAGGAGGCAGATGTTCAATGCAGGAGCTGCCCCCTGGTGGTCAGTGAAACCCCACAGCCAACCTCCCACTGTCCTTATCCCTGGCTGGCCAGCCCCGATCGGGACTGGGCAAGATAGCCCCAATCACACTGGGCCTCTAGTATATTATGTTAATATTTATGTAACTATTTCCACAAAGTAAAATGAATGAAATCAAATTAATAAATTTGACTAATAAATTTGATTTCAGAATTTTATATTGAATAAGTCTACTTAAAAGATAAATAAAACAAAGGACGCTTATATAAAAATGAACACCGGTGGATCAGAAAAATAAAAATCTATAAAACAATGATGAAGAGGAAAGGATATATAATTAAAAATATTCCTGGAACAAAAACATAACTATATATTGCTTATAAATATAACATATTACATTTTTAATAATCAAATAAACAGATTCACTGTAACTTGTTTTTGGAACTTACAACTATAATCAAAATAAATTACCTTTAATATTATATAAGATGGCCTCAATTTTATAGATACCTTAGAAGCATCAATATATTTTGACTTTTCACAACCATCACCCCAACCTGTATTTTTCCTCTTCAATGAGCTATTAAGTCCTGCAAAAATAAATTAGAAATACTAACGCCAGGCTATCAAACTTTTTTTTGTTTTTAAAATGTTTACAATACCTTTTTTTATTCTTTCTATTCCAAGAATCTGAAATTAGTATCAATAGTAAATATCAATACTCATAATTGTCTTCTCAGCATACATTTAGTTGTAACTATAAATATTATAAAGATTCCTTGTTAATTAATTTAATCTTCCCTATGTCTTCTCCTGCCTTGAGACTGTTTGGACATGGACCGGGACCAACGTGGGTCTGCCGGACTGGTCTGAAATGGATTGCTTCCAGGTATCTAGGAAAGGCATTTCAACGATACACACACAGTGGCAGGATTTAATGGAAGGGTGTGCTGGGCACAGATGCCCCTGAAGAGGCTGCCACACTGCTTCATGCACTACCAGGTGGCTCAGCTCCATTTGATGCCGAAGAAGGACAGCTCTGTGTCCGCAGGTCCGCACTTGTCCTCAGCGTGGCATCCGAATCTTCAGTCATCTAGCTCAGTCTCTGTGCCCTTCCTGCCCACTCTTAACAGGCTTTGGCTGTGTGGCTGCCACACCCAAGCCCACACAGGAGCTCTGCAGAGAGAGCGCAAATACCTCCGGCCATTGTTCAGCTTTGATTTTATGCCCTTAGGCTTTGAGAGCAGGCTTTCTTTTAAACTAACCCAACTTCTTCCAAATGCTTTGTGGGTTTGTGCTGGGCCCTCACCTATCTTACGCCTTTCCTGGATCTTTTAGGGTCTTGTGCCCTTATGTTATCTGATTCTTTTTCCAGATTTCCCCAGGTTATATTCTGCCCTTTATGTAGCAATTTGGCTCCTCCTATACATAATTTATAGTTTTACTTAGTCATCTGGCTTCTACTGTGCATGTGCCCAGCAGAGGAATTTCCCCCTTGTTGGTTATCCTCCCTCTTCCCTGCACCCGAGGGAGATTGGAAAGCTGGTCTTTCTTGCCCTTCTGTGGATTGGCAACGCTTTGACGGAGGATTCGGCTGTCCCTGGGGTGTGTGTGATGTAGCTTTCTAGTTAATTCAGCTTAATTAGATGTTGACTCCCTTCTCTTTTGTTAATATGTAACTAACTGCCTACTGTAACACTACCATCTGAGTCATTAAACTCTGAGCTTGGCTTTTTTGTTCTTCTCCAAATAGGGCATATGATTCTTAACTCACAATTTTCTCTCAACTATCTGTAAGTGGCGTTTAAATGTCCTTTAGTTTCTGGTATTGAAAATGAAAGGCCAATAATTATCAGTCTGTTTTCCCTAGACAAGTAAGCTATTTTATACAGAGAAAGCATTAGATTTTCTATATGTGACATAACTCACCCTTTTCTACATAAAATGCCAGGCATTTGGGGAACTATTTCAATTATAACACTCAAATATTTATTTAGCTAAAATATATTTTCTTCTATTAAAAAGATCTATTAGTCTAACATCTGCTTGTTTTCTCACTTTAAATTCCTACTTGCACAGAAGATATCTAAGATCTTTCCTTCAAATTGTTTCGTTTTATTTTGGATTCTGTTAGAATATATTCTTGCTTTGTTGTGGGACATTTCATCTTTTTTATATCCATAGCCTTAAATCATTTTTAAGAAATGTTTATTTTTGATTGCTTATATTTAAAGTTTTAAACATGATATTCTATCATTTTTAGTTTCACAAAGTCATTTTAACTTGAAATAGTCTTCTCTCATATTTTATTTTATTTATTTTTTATTTTGTTTTATTGCTTAAAGTATTACAAAGAGTATTACATATGTCTCCTTTCCCCCGCCCCCCTTGACATTTCCCCAGCCTCCCCTACCCTCCCACTCACCCCAGCATTGAACAGACTCAAAGTACAGTGGTAAGCCCGGAGAGGGTTGGAGGGTTGGGGGGAGTGGGTAAGAAATCAATCGAAGGACTTCTCTCATATTTTAACATAATTTCCTGGTTGCCTCATTAACTATATTAAAGGATTTGGATTACCAATGTCACAGTCTTAAAGAGGAATTATTCTGATCACCTTATCTACCAAGGCACTCTCTGCATAAGTCACCCATTCTCATTTCTGAAATCGAATACTTCATTCCTCCCTTTCTCCTTTGTCAAAAAAAAAGTCTTGTATACCCAGTAAATTATTTCTATATATTATTTTATTAGTAGCACATAAATATTTCATATTTACTATATCAAACAGTTACTGGTTTGCTTTTCCTCCCTCAACTAACAAAACATAAGCCACCTATGACAGGGAGTTTTTCAATTATGTTGCAAACAGTACCATTGGTCATTCATGAAATAAATAACTTAAAATTTCTAATTATTTTTGAAATTATAATTATTTTGCTTCTTATTTATTTCCCCAAAACAAGTGCAGGGAAAGTAAATATTGCCAATATACAAAGGGTAAGTTCACTTGAAATTAAAATCTCCTTCTGATATAAGGGTTTTATAAGTTAGTCCTCAAATGTTCCCCTAAAGCCAATAGGCAAGTACTATCCTCACTAACATGTCATCAAAGGGATTCAGTACACCTACAGAAATTATCCTGTCACCAGACAAATCTATGTTTTTTCCACACTCTTCTCAGGTCATGAAAAATCCTCCTGTACTTATCTCTAGATAACTTATTCACAAGCTTCAATTCCATTTCACCTAAAATAGATTTCTTAATTTATGGAATTTTTTTTAAGAAATTGGAAAAGAGAGAAAAGGCTACTATATTTAATCTTTCTTCTTGTTGCATTCTACATCATTATATTTTATTAGCAAAGTTTTTAAAAATCACTTAAAGGAATGTTGTCACTCTACTCATGCTATTGTTTTTACTTGGAAGAACTATCACCAAAAGTTAATTGTTTAAATTTTGTTTTGATAATATTTGGAATATTATTCCAGAAAAGTTTTAAGACATCCAGTTTGAAGGGATCAAATTTCTGCCACCCTGAAGCTGCTTTTGGGGTTTTAATTTTAAGCTGTTTACTAAGAAGAAGACTCAGAAAGAACCTTTGACCTTCCCCATTCCTACCCAGGAGATTCAGACCAAGAAACCTGCTTCAGGAAGGACATCTTTGCTTGTTCACTTTAGCCTGACTTGAACTAAGTATGGTAAACAAGAGCTTCAGGCAGGTGCCTGTTGGCTAGATACACCTGTTTTATTGTTTCTGCATCACCATCAAGAATTATCCACTCTTCCTCAATTTCATGTATAAATCACCCATTCTCACTTCTGAAATCTAGTACCATTTCCCCCCTTCCCCCTTTGTCCAAAAATGTCTTGTATACCCAGTATTGTCTCATTGTCTTGGGACTTCCCATGGATTTATTATGTCTGTGAATTCCCCAAGTGTATGTATTAAACTTTGATTTTCCCCTATTAATCTCTGTTAATTTGGTTATTGGCCCACCCAGAAGAATTTAGAAGGCAGGAAGAAAAGTATTAATATTTTTTAACTCTCACAAAATGCAATATCCTTACTGATGAAGAAATAAGATTGTGAGAGGTTAAGATACTATTGCGAGTTCATAGTAGATATGAAATCACTGAACAGAACACCTTTTACCCAGCCTCGTACTCTGTTCAACACACTAAGTTGAATCACAATAAAATAAATTACTGTAGATATACTGACAGCATGTAGAGTTATTTCTTGCCTTAGAATTTCAGATTAATACTTAAAACTGTAATTAAAATATGTGTATTTGCATAAATAATAAAAAACCTTACTTTTGATACTTTTAGGGCAATTATTCCAGAAAATACTGTGTGTGTGTGTAGCACAAAATAGCACTACAACCTCTTTGTCATTTATAACATCCAGATATTTCAAAACAGATAACTTGGCTCATTCTACTTTGTCACAATTGAGTTAGGGTATACGTATTTCATCCTTTCAATCTCTCATTGTAAGTCTCACTTCATAGCTCTTTAATCATACTTCTTGAGTTTTCTTCAAAGCCTTTTCTGTTTGTCAGCATCTTTATGACACTGAAGTGTCTCAAACTGAAAACAGTATTACAGGTGTGTGACCTTACCAGGTTTTTGTTTATTGCTTATTTTTTCTTCTGTCACAAAAATATAATTGAAACTTGCTATGACAGGGCATTTTCAGTGTATGGGATGGCACTGCTATATTTAAATAGAGGGCCTCTATTTCCCCAGGGAATATGTAATTATAATACATCTTTAAAAATTATCATCGCATATTTCATGAAACAAATCTGTGACATTTTATGTAAATTGAATGTTTTGAGTTAACATAGGCTGGGTACTATCAGTTACTTCATGTCCAGCTCTACAAAGTTCAGTTCTCCAAGATTTCTCAAAAGCTTTTCAAATGTAAAAGCACAGAAATATATCCTTTTCCATTTGAAAATAATTGACTCTTGAAAAGAAATCTGAGAGTTAGCCCGAAGGTAGCGTGGGTGATTTTGCACCCCTTCCTCAGAGAGAGGGAAAGAAAGAGATTGAGGGGAAAAAAAGAGAGAGAGAGAAAGAGAGTGTGTTTAGGAAGGTAGTTTTGCTTTCTCTTCTCCAAAGTGAGAAGTTCACCAGCTAACTTTTTCAGAAGGCTATGAAAACAGCAGACTGTGGCTTCCTTGTGCCTGGAAACTTCTGTAGTGCACATAGGAATAGGTAAACAATGGCACATGCAAAAGGGTGTGTCGACAAGGAATCTCAGAAAGCATCTGTCTGGGATGGGGGAGGTGCAGGGAAACAGGGTAGGAATGTCTATGACTGGCAGATAGTGGAAAGCAATGTTATTTTTTTTTTTAATTACATCAGCCCTAAGGTTTTCTTCACTGTTGATGGAATAAGTCGTTGTTCCCTTCTCTCTGAAAATTATATATATTATAATGTAATATTTTACTTAAAATTTTAAATACTTCCATAAAATTTAAAATAAACACCACACATTTAAGTGTAATTTAGATTTTGGTCTTAGTTAAAATCCATACCATTAGCACTAAGGGAAATGATGAGGACTAATTGCTTAGCACAGAGCCTGTCAGAGGTAGTAAATGGGTCTGTAGTCATTACACTGACAGCTTAATTAGTTTGGGATATTCATTGATTTTCTTCAGCCACCTTCTAAAGGCTCACGGGGGTGGAATTAAAATGAGTATGTCTGGACTTTGGATTCAGAATGCTGCATGAAGACAGAAGTTGACAGTATAGGAAAATTTCAAAGAGACTATCTTCTTCTCAGTCCCTTTAAATTCATTGGAAGTTTCTGATGTTGGCAGACCACCTGTTTCTAATTTCCACTTTGGTCATTAGACTCACTCTCAGGTTTATTAAAAGGCTTGAATTCAAAGGTATGTTTCTGCCCTGGCCTGCGTGGTTCAGTTGGTTGGGAACCGTCCCTTGCACCTAAAAGTTGCTGGTTCCATTCCCAGTCAGGGCACATGCCTAGGTTGCAGGCTCAATCCCTTCTAGGGGCCGTGCAGGAAGCTCTCGATTGATGTTCTGCTCTTGCATAGATGTTTCTCTCTCCCTCTCACTACCTCCCTTTCTAA
This sequence comes from Myotis davidii, assembly GCF_000327345.1. Taxonomy (NCBI): domain Eukaryota; kingdom Metazoa; phylum Chordata; class Mammalia; order Chiroptera; family Vespertilionidae; genus Myotis; species Myotis davidii. The sequence continues at coordinate 813,164 of NW_006294998.1, read as the reverse complement.
AAAAAATCAATAAAAATTAAAAAAAACAACAAAGGTATGCTTCTTCTCATCATTTGCCTCTCTACCAAAATATGTGTGTTCTGAGTAAAGGTAGATTCTTAGAGCCTCCCTGAGGTACACATGCAGATGGTAGGTAGCCACCTACAACATTCCTACTGACTTTGCACATTGCCCGATGTTTCTCCATTACATTCAGCCCTTTGGTCCAACCCCTACCTTCTGAGTATTAGCATTGAGTTCTAGTCAATCACATGCCAGTGTCATCAATTTCTCAGTTTATGAACTCTAATCACATACCTGGGGACAGGTATAGGACAACATAGATTAGTTTTAAAGGTGACTTCAAAATTAGGGGCAGTAGCTGACTGTGAGAAGTATGAATATAGATTCAAAGGTAGTGTATTCATCAATTTGGGTTGCCATAACAGAATGATATGGCTTAAACAATAAATATTTATTTCTCACAGATATTCTAGAATTTGATTTCTCAATATTAATTTCCACTAAAAGAAATCAAGAATCTTTAGAAAAAAAAAAGTTTCATTCCAGGCTCGGGGCAGGGAAAGTACAGAATAAACCTAAATATTTAAATTTTAAACGTGTAATTTTTTCCAGAAAGTAAGGCAGAAGTCAAAGAGTGACTAGGGGTATGGAATAAACACAGAAGCTAGCTTGATGGATTACAACAAATTTAATAAAATAAGAAACCATAAATACATATTGATAGAAAAAAATGAACACATTGAAATATTGATATGGGCCCTGGCTGGCATGGCTCAGTTGGTTGGAGTATTGTCCAGTGTAATAGAAGGCGGTGGGTCCAATTCCCAGTCAAGGTTTCAGTTCGTTTGATCCCATGATGGGGCTCCTGAAGGAAGCAGCCAATTGAACAGGATGTTTACATAGTTTCAAAGTATTTCAACATCATATTTCTAATTAGTTCCAAAGGAAAAGAGAGTAACACTGTGTCAAAGAAGCCTAGTGGGTACTAGCTAAATGAAGCGATCAGTTAATTATCAATAATAGGGCAAACAAAATTTTGTGTCACCTGCTAAGAGGCAATATGAACACACCAGCACTTCAGTCACACAATTGCCAAATATGCATAGATGGACAACCATGAGGAAACCTCATACAAACCCAACCTAATGGGCATTATACAGTGTAATTGTCCCGTAGTTTTCAAAATTGGTTAAGTTCATAAAAAGTAAAAGAAAGCCTGGCAAACTTTTAGATTGAAGAGCACTGACTAAAGAGACATGACAACTAAACACTACAGGCTATTCTAAATTGGAAACTTTTGCCATACAAGTCATTATTGCCATGAAGAACAATTTTTGAATCTTGAAAATGTTCTGAGATGTACATGACAGTAATTTGTCAATTTCCCGATTCTGATGGTTGACTTGTGTTTCTATAAGAAAATGTCTCTCAAATAAGGAAATACGCACAGTCTGTATGAGTCTGATCATGTAAATTAGTTCTGTGAAAAGATTCCTGTTGGGTATCTATTTCAAGGAAGTGGCTTACATAATTGTGAGGACTGGCAAGCCCAACACCAGCAGGCTGGAAACTATAGGCAGGATTTGATGGTGCAATATTAAGGTAGAATTTCTTCTTCCTCGGGGAAAACGTGGTTTTGCCTAACGTCTTCCACTGATTGGCTGAGGCCCACCAAGGTTAAAGAGGATAATCTCCTTCACATAAAGGTGACTGGTTATAGATATCGACTACATCTACCTATTTCCTTCAAAGCAATTCCTCGATTAGTGTTTCATTACAGAACTGGGTACTAAAGCCTTGTCAAGTTGGTACATCACTGTCCATGCTTCACAATTTGGCACCATACACATTTTCTTAAGTCATACTTAATCCTCAAAGAAAGACAATTACAAATTACACCTAACCTAACATGATACAACAACTCTGATACAACTGAAAACATGCTAATATTTTTTCCAAGAGAGGATTTAAAGTCCTGCGTTTTGTTCACTCTTTTCCTTGATATCCTATAACTTAAATACTGCAATTTTATTTAACTATCATTAATACATCTTTTGTTAGATTATAAAGGTATAAGATAAGGAAGAAAAATATGTGTGCTATACACACAAACATATTCACAATGCATATATTCGTATTTACAAGGAAGAAATACTCTTACAGTTATAGTCCTCATTCTGCCAATGGTTACATGGCTGCAACTTGATTTATAAGTATCTTCTTTCATTACCCTTTAAATATTCTCTTTGTACTTCAACTGGTCATTGTTCTTTGAGTAATGGGGTAACCAAAACTTTTATTCCTCGAATGTATGGGTTACATAGGTAGTCCTACTTCATTGGGTTGCTGAACTTTGTCATTGATTTTAATGACATACTTTAGTGTCAGTTTTAAAAATTGAAATGATATCACTTGCCTTACCTTGGTAACATTTTGTCAGGATAAATTAAAAATATCACCAAGATTAGTTGTTCTAATTTTATGAAATACACCATTGTTATTTTGATAGGAATTGTGTTGAATCTATAGATTGCTTTGAGTAGTATGGACATTTAATGATGTTAATTCTTCCTATCCATGAACACAGTATATGCTTCTACTTATTTTTATCTTCTTCAGTTCTTTCTTCAGTATGTTATGATTTTCCAAGTACAGGTCTTTTACCTCCTTGGTTAGATTTATTCCTAAGTACTTTATTTTATTTAATGTTTAATCAATTATAAATGGGATTGCCTTCTTAGTTCTTATTTTTGACAGTTCATTATCTATAATAATAAAAGCATACTATGCTAATTAGACAGGACATCCTTCCGATGCCGTTCTGGATGAAGCCAGGGCTGCAAGGGAAGCCCGGTTCCCCAGTGCCTACCAGTGGCCAGAGGAAAGCCCGGTCCCCACTTGCCAGAGGGAAGCCGAGGCCAGCAGCTGGGGGAAGGAAGACCTACTCTTGCATGAATTTTGTGCATCAGACCTCTAGTTGGTATATAAAAATGAAACCAATTTCAGAATATTAATTTTTTATCTTGCTACTTTACTGAATTCATTTATCAATTCTAGTAATTATTTTGGTGGGATATTTAAGGTTCCTTCTATATAGTATCATGTCATTTGTAAATAATGACAGTTTACTTCTTCCTTTCCAATTTGGATGCCTTTTATTTCTTTTTCTTTTCTGATTTCTATGGCTAGAACTTCCAATACTATGTTGAATGACTGGTGAAAGTGGATATTCCTGTCTGGTTCCTGATTTTAAGAGAAGAACTTTTAGTTTTTTCCTTTTAAGTAAGATGTTGACTGTGGGTTTGTCATATATGACCTTTATTAAGTTGAGGTATGTTCCCTCTATTCCCACTTTGCTGAGAGTTTTTATCATAAGTGGGTGCCGTATTTTGCAAAATGCTTTTCTGTATTTATTGATATGATCATATGATTTTACTTTCATTTTGTTTATGTGGTGTATCACATTAATGGATTTGAGATATTATGTCAATGTTGCATTTACAGAATGAATTTAACTTGATCATGATATGATCTTTGTAATGTATTGCTGGATTTGATTTGGTAATATTTTGCTGAGAATTTTAGCAACTATATTCATGAAGGATATTAGCTTGTACTTTTCTTTCTTTGTAGTATCTTTATCTACTCTTTGAGTTAGGATAGTACTGGCCTCATAAAATGAGTTTGGGAGTCTTCCCTCTTCTTGAATTTTTGGAATAGTTTGAGAAGGATAGGTGTTTGGTAAAATTTACCTGTGAATCCATCCATTGCAGGAATTTTGTTTATGGGGAGTCTTTTGATTACTGCTTTGGTTTCAATAGTTGTTATTGGTCAGTTCAGATTTTCTATTTCTTCTTTATTCGGTTTTGGAAGATTATATGTTTCTAGGACTTTATTTATTTCTTCCAGATTGTCCAATTTGTTGGCATATAGTTGTTCATAATATTTTCTTACAGTCCTTCATATTTCTGTGCTGTCAGTTTTTACTTCTTCTTTTTCCTTTCTGATTTTATTTGGGCCCTCTCTCTTTTTTTCTTGATGAATCTGGTTAAAGGTTTATGGATTTTGTTTCTCTTTTCAAAGAACCAACTCTTGGTTGCATTGATCTTTTATATTGTGTTTTTAAACTCTCTTTCATTTATTTTCTCTATGATATTTATTATTTTCTCTTTTCTACTCACTTTTGGCTTTGTTTGTTGTTCTTTTTTTAGTTCCTTTAGGAATAAGGTTAGATTGCTTATTTAAGATGTTTCTCGTTTCTTGAGGTAGGCCAGTAATGCTATGAATTTTGCTCTTAGTACTACTTTTTCTGTGTCCCAGAGATAAACAGACTGATAAACTTGGTAGTTACAAAATAGTCATAGAGATGTAGATTATAGCATAGGGAATACAGTCAATAATATCCTGATAACTTGAAGCAGTGGGGGAACAACTCTGTAAAGTACATGATTTTCCAGCTACTTTCCTGCACATCTGAAACTAACGCAGACCATTATTAAAAGTAACCTGTAACTGATAAACAAATACATGTTAAAAAGAATAAAAATTAACATACCAACAGGAAATTCTATGGTGTGCAATACCTGTATTCGAAATTTATTTTAAAACTATCTAATGATTAATGCAAGCTTATAAATATATGTCTGTTGTCTGGCTAGTGTGGCTCAGTTGAGCATTAACTTATAAACCAGGACAGCACAGTTCAATTCCCAGTCGGGACAAATGCTCAGGTTGCGGGCTCAATACCCATTCGGGGTTGTGCAGGAGGTGGCCAATCAATGATTCTCTCTCATCACTGATGTTTCTATCTCTCCCTCTCCCTTCCTTTCTGAAATAAAAATATATGTAATAAAAAATAAAATAAATATATGTCTGTTGATTGTAGCAATGAATATGGTGCTAAAACATAGAAATACAACATTATAGTTAAAAGCAAACTTGAATGTCAATCAAAAGGAAAAATAAAAAATATACTTTTTAATAATGAAAAGAAACCTTGAATATCTTTAAATTGTGCAACATATCTTTCATTGTTATCATCCACCCTCACTTCTTTTCAGCCTCTCATGTAATACCTCATATGAACATATACATAGATTTATACTATGCTAAAATCTTTATAATTTTTTTCTCTACTCCATCAGAATTTTAGTATCTGTAATCTACTCCCACACTAAACTATTTTTATTATACCCATTCTCATGTTCTTAGTGAATGCCTACTTAGTTTTAAAATTGTCTCACCTCCTTCTCCATTGTGAAATCTTTCATGAGTTAAATGGACAGATATGTACTTTTTGCCCTATGAAATATCCTTGTGTTATAGAATATTTCATATTTTAGGGCAACTGGCATTTATTTTCAATATATGTTGTACTTTTTTAAGTACTGATGTATATTTTGAAGTGTATACCTCCAGCACAACATCAGACACATAGGAACTACCCTAAATAATGCCAAGTAAAGGCTTGTTTACAATTATGTAATTAAATTATAAATAATGTAATATGTTCAAATAGTATGTGAATGGACCACCAAGTCCATATTTAAATTTTAATAAATGCACTTTAAATTTTATTAAAGGGTGCTAGAATATCAGCAGAACATATTGGATGAACTAACAATCATTATATTTTTTATGTAACTGAGTTGCATAACCATTTTGGATTAGTAAAATTTGTTTGTCAGGATTATGTAATTAAATTATAAATAATATAATAGAGATTGGACAATTTATAAAATACTAGTCTGGAGCTATAAATCAGTAGTAAGTGAGTTCCTGCAAATTATACATAAAAACTTACATGAACAACACGCATATTATAATTTTATAGTGTCTCTATGCCATAAAATGTTTTGAAATGCCATTCATCCAGTCCTTTTATGTATTATAAAGATTACATATTAAGACTTTTATAATTTGTCAATATTGTGGTTGCAGGATAAATAATTTGATTGTAATATTGCTTTGTTGGCTTACAGATTTTATGGATTTAGAATTAAATCAACATAATCTTAAAATCACTGCCAACATCACTCTTGTAACTGTGTTTTAGTATATACTTATCAGAGGCCCGGTGCACAAAATCCGTGCAAGAGTAGGCCTTCACAGCCTTGGTGGCTGCCTCAATCCCTCCTTCGCAGCTCTGGCGGCTGCCTGGACCCCTTGCAGCCATACCAGCTGTCTCCATCTTGCAGGTTGCAGCCCGGCTTTATCTGGAAGATCATCCAGACGGCTGTTTGGTCGATTTGTATATTATGCTTTTATTATTATAGATTATTATGCTTCAAGAATATATTAGGTCTTTTAGATTAATTGTACCAAATTTTATAATACACTTTCCCAATAGTGATTTTTTTTTTAGATGAACCAATTGATTTGTCAGAGAAGTTAATGAGTTTCCTTAACTTCAAACTACTGCTACTGCTGCTGTGAGGAACGGAATGCATGGTTGTAAAACTACAGACAGGTCTATTTCCCGATAACCATGTAGTGTTTGTATTTTTGTTTACTCATAAATGCATTTTCCTACATTGGAAATGCATATACATAATTTTATATGTACATATTTATATATACTATAGATAATTAATATAAAATAAGTTTCTAGACTAAAATATTTTTGCATTATTTGCAAATTTTTTATGGGGAAAATTATTTTTTAACATACTTAAAGCTAATTATGTTAACACTCAACCCATAATATTTTTTTAATCGAGAAAGTGGGATTATGCTGGTTAGTTACCTATTTCCTCTCAGCTAAAAATTCCCCCTTTCATGCTCTGCTCTGTGATGTTGGGACTGGGATCTGAGTACCTATTAAAAGACTACTTTGTTGTCATACAAATTATTTGCAGGCAAGTGGTAGATGAGAAGAGGAAATATGAGACCTTATTTTTTTCTGTTTCTTTGTTAGCCTTTCTCCAGACTCCAGGTTTTCTGGTGTTCATTTGAGCATGTTGCCCCTGAAGCATTGGCTCTTAAGCTCCCTCACAGAGACCTCAGCATGAGCCAGCTGCACCTCCTCAGGAGTCTGAGTCAAAGACAGACCATGGGCCCTTCCTCCAAGCTCCTAATTGTTGGTAAACTTCTTCCCTTTAGTTGGTAACACTGGATGATAGTTGCTTGTGGCTTCAATATTCTATTTTTGAACTTTCCAACAAAAGGGAAACCATACCCCTGTATTCTATTAATTAAAAAGGAAACTATACCAATACAGTATTTTGAAGCAGCAATATTTTTGCCATCAAGACTTTTTTTTTTTTTGTAAATGACAGGTATTTATATATATGGAGCACAGTTTTCTTCTGTTTCAATATAAAAAAGGAGATATTTAGAATTTTCACCATTGAAACAAGGAAAATAAGGCCTATTTATAGTCACACACATACATTTCACTAAGCAATTAATCATGGTTTTATAAACATTCCTGTCACAGATGGAAGCTCATCTTGACAGCTCACTGTGTTCCTAGGGCTGCTCTTGCTCTCCTCCTGGTTGGAATGCCCTTTCTCTTGGGGCTCTTCTTCAACTCAAAGGAAACTAGCCTGAGGCCTGAACATGAAGCTTCACTTTTGAAATTATGGTTTCCAGAATTACAAAGACATTTTGTTACCTTTTCTGGCAAAATGTCCATTATCCTTTAAATATATCCTAGAATTGATCATAATTTCTAAAAACATAGTGTTCTTATGAGAGAAACAAGGAACCATTTATTCATATATTTTAATCTTTGACTTAAGACACATCACCTTCAACCTTTGTAGAAAACGTTACATAAATAAATAAATAAATAAATAATAAATCAATAACCAGTAAGTTTAGTATTGTTTTGGCCCAAGTTCAAACTCCAATGTTCTTTTCTTCAGATAATGCTTGTCAATCATTCTAACCTAGCCTGGGTCTTTCATGTTACGCAGGTCTTGTGTTTAGCATGTTTTCACATTTTTTACTATCTTTAACTATTGTATTATAGTGTTAATTTTCAGAATTAATAATGAAACTTGGGGGATGAAAACTTAAATATGCACTATTTGTGATTGATTTTCAAAAGTTTTCAAGACACTGATTGTTATCATTTTACAAACATAATATCTTCTTATTGTTAATGTAACCTCTACAACAAGGGTCCTTAAACTATGGCCCACGGGCCACATGCAAATACAAATGTTGTATTTGTTCCCGTTTTGTTTTTTTACTTCAAAATAAGATATGTGCAGTGTGCATAGGGATTTGTTCATAGTTTTTTTTTTTTTTTAAACTATAGTCTGGCCCTCCAACAGTCTGAGGGACAGTGAACTGGCCCCCTGTTTAAAAAGTTTGAGGACCCCTGCTCTACAAGACTGTATACAAAACCATATACAGGAAAAAAAAAGATGTTTTTCAGTCTTCTTAAATAATTAATTTTTGTTCCTAAGATTTTGCTGTACCAAAATTCTGCTTGTGTTTACATATTTCCAGATTTGAATCATATATTATTCATGTAGGCCTTAAGAGAAAACTGCTCCATTAACATAAAAGTGAAATCCATAAAACCTAATTAGAAAATAATTACCAAGAATGCAAAGAAATAAGAAATATTTCACGTTTTGAAAAAATGCTTCTTGTAGATAAGGCTTCTATTTGGTTATGACTATTTATTGGGTGATTCAATATTTAATGTAGGTTTACTACATCTAATAAAGTTATAAAGTTAATTTCTTTTTTTATATGTCAACAACTCCAATTGTATTCTCTAGGGAGTGTGCCCACATTCATATTTCACTAGAGAAACATAGAAGTTCATCAGAGAGAATCTCTTTCAATTCTTCTTTGTAAAATCCAACCTATTTTGATAATAAACTGGACAAGCATTTAATATTAACAAGTTAAATTTATCTCAATTGCAAAGAAAAATTTAACTTTATTAATGAGGATAACATTATAGAAAACAAATTATACAAAAAGAGATTACATATAAAAACAAACATTGTTTTTTAACTTATGAAACACATAAAGTAGCTATATTTATTTTGGTATATCAACAAATTCAGAAACATGGCAATATAAAAAATTTTGAATATTTTCTAATGACTATCTTATATTTAGCCTTAAGCCAAAAAGTAAAAAACAATTTTTGGCATTTCAAATTTCTTTTAATGTGAAAAGAATGCATGAGTTTTTAATAATTTATTCAGAGTTTGTGATTGCTTTACATGTGGCAATGATGATAAAATAAACATATAAACACTGTGTTTTTAGAGGACAATCTGACTTCATGTGACCTTTTCTTGGTGCCTATGCACATTCTGGGGGTGAGAAAAAGCGCTTTCTAGCTTCTTCTTCACATAAGGCCACTAACCTCAATAAGAGGGCACTAACTTTATGACCAGATTTAACCCAATTGCCTCCCAAAGACTTAATCTTGAAATACTGTCAGACTGGAGATTAGGGATTCAATATAAGAATAGGGAATTATACAAACATTCAATCCACAAGACTTCAAAAGTTTGGGATCGGGGGAAGACGTGTGGCAAGTATTCCCATATTCTATATTAACATACTAAGTGTCCTTGAGGGAATTAAGAAAGAAATGCTCAAACTTTTTGTCTATTTATACTTAAGTATTATTTCCACCCTTAGCCTACCTCTCTCTGAAGATATAAAGAGATTAACATTAATGAGGAAAGAAGAAAACATTTGGAAGGAAAAATGAAAGATTCCCTGTCATTTTACTTCCCATCCCTACAGAGGGGTTGGTGGGCAATAGGGCATCTTTCCTTATGTTCACAGATCCCCCTGGGTGTTGAGAACAGTAAACAAATGTTCAACTCATGTATGCGTAGCCTGAGGTTTTCTTATCTTCTGAGATGACAAATGGGAAGAGAGAAAAGACCTCATTGGCAGCTAGTTACACTTGTGTAACTTTGGATTGCTCCTCTTGGACTAGGTATGGGCCATGCAAAGAAGGAGCCAAGGTGATGCCCAATATGCTGCTTCGAAGAACTGTGTGGAGGTGTCACAAGGCAGGACCTGTGGGTGTCCAGATACCAGGAAACCAGGAGTATCATTGGCAATCAGCCTGAAAAAATGCATTGCCCCTGTCAAGAAAATGAAAGTCAATATTCTCTAAACAGTCATATTTTAGTTAAGAAACTTAAAATGTACCGTACTAAAGAGTTAACTTTGGCTGGACTCCAAGCCCCAAGATAGCAAAAATCAAATCATTATACAACCGGGAAGTAAAAATGTTTCCAGCCTTTGAAATTTCTTCTTAACCTCTTCTCTTATTGTTTCCCCAGGAACTCATATTCCATGCTTAAAAGCAGGAGAGCAAAGTATGAGAGAGGTAGGGGAAGAGATAAAGTCTCCCAATTCTCCCTCCCCTGCTCTGATGTCCAGTCTGAAGTAGCCCCATGTCAATGAAATGGAAGATCTTTAAATGAAATTTAGTTTCAACATTACACAGGATAATTTAATTACTGATTAAATAAATCTTTTGTGAGACTGAAAGTAACTGAGGAATTGTTGTTGTGTTGAGTAACCACAAAAGTAATGAAAAATTCCTTTAATTTTATCCAATAGTAAGGAAAGATTTAGCCCCTTAAACTGGGTTTGTTTAAGAAGAATGACCAAAAAACAAATCATCTTTTCCTCTTGCATTCTATGGAGTTCCCCTCTGTCTAAATCTTGGTTCAGCATAAAGTGAACACTATTGCATAGCATTTATGATACAATAAGACCTAAATGTTGTAAATTATAGTACACCTAAGAAATAAATGGTGGTCTCTAGGAATTATAAATAATTTGAGGGAATAAAACCTAAATTTTAATGCTGTTCTCTTTTTCCTGGAAGCCTGGAGCTAATTACTGAACTTGACTGAAGGCTTTCCACAAGCCTAGCAATGTTTTAAAATGTTCATATATATTAACTAGTTTAATCTTTATAGCAATGGCTGTATTTGAGGAAACAGACAGAGAACTGAAACGGATGAGAAAAATTTGAAGTGATAAATACCAGAGCCAGGATTTGAGCTATGGACATGTAGATTCACGACTGTATCTTAAATACTTAGCTTTGCTATTTAATTTGTGGTAGCAGATCATCTGGATTGGTTGAACAAAAAATTCCCAGGGACCAAATTTTTAATGTCCTTCTATGGAAATTCAGTCTTTCAACCTCTTTCCTTAAACTCGTCATGCAATTTGAATTCAATTGAACCCTCCTCCTCAGATTCCACACGTGTTTAGGGCTGCATCATGACACAGCTTCAGTGCACAGCTTTCACATCTTAGTCTGTGTGAAGCCAGCATCTAGGGCGGCAAGAGCACAAAGTGTGTGTCTGTGACTGAGTTTGCTCCCATCCTTAAGGCTTTGGGCAGAAGAATTCACTGGTGATGCATGCAAGTGCAAGCCAGACTGCATAATTTGGAAACCCCTGCTCTTCTATTTAGTATGGTTTGAGGGGCAACAGCACATTTAATCTCTACAGCTGTTTATTCATTTGCAAAATGGGAATAAAATTAGTGTAATATTACATAGTATTCTTGTATATTACATTGCACAATAAATGACTAGGTTTTTGGAGTGATATCAATTTTAAAACATACTTAATCATACTACCTATTAGATGCTTCATAATCCAGAGAAATGTGCCCCTGCACAAATGATCGATGTGCAAGCCAAAGAAAAATACATTGTTTCAAAAATAGTATTTTCTCTACTTAGATTTTAAAGATTACACTTGCTTTTTGGCACAGAGAACATAAACAGATTTAAAAATGTATATTTTTATTGGTTTCAGAGAGTAAGAGAGGGGGAGAGAGAAATAGAAATATCAGTGATGAGAGGGAATCATTGATCAGCTGCCTCCTGCATGCTCCCTACTGGGGATCCAGGTGCAACCCAGGCATGTGACCTGGGATTTAATCCGGGATCCTTCAGTCCTAAGTCCAATACTCTATCCACTGAGCCAAGCCGGCTAGGGCTATAAACAGATTTTTAAAAGGTCTTCACTCCATCAAGTCTAAACAATCTAAAATTGTCTACAGTGTTGCAGAGAAAACCCATGCATGAGGAAAAATATTCCCTACAGCATTCACAGTTCACTCCTGGGAAAGTTCAGTTCTTTGTAATGCAAGGAAGGTAGAATTGGAAAAAAATTAATTGCCAGAGTCACTAAAATTACCTGAAGCTATAATAGAAGAGAGGTTAGCAAGCAGAGAAGGGAAAAAGAAATGAAGAAAACACTGGGGAGAACACATTATTTATGAAATATTGCACATGATCTACTATAAAGAGAATATAAATATCCTTAAGTAAGGGTGATATATTTTCCCTGAGGAAATTGAATTTTACATATCAAAATTTCTGTTGAGCAATTATTGTTATAATCCAACTAATTAGAGGTAAAGGTACAAAAATAGGGTTGGACATTTTAATTCTGAATGAATTTCACTGGTAATGCTACACACGTTTTCTTTTGAACTAAATTAGATTTTTTGATCTCAGCTTTATCCACCTTAGTAGCTCAACATATTTATTCTGAACTCCTTCATAGTCAAGTATCCTGGCAATTGAAAATAAATATTGGCAAATGCAGAAAGCATTTATTCATTTTTCTTCATTAATTTAACATATAATTATTGAACACTCATTGTACAGATATGAGGACTATAGTGATGAAGAAAGCATGCCTAAACATGAAGCTTACTTTCTACCGAAGGAGGTTGAAAGTAATTAAAATAAAAAATGTGAAAATGTACAACATATTTATGGTCATAAAAGCGAAAGAGAGTAGGTTGAGAATGTGTTGCAATAGCTGGAAATTTGGGATCTGAGCTACTAGATCAGGTTTACCAATTAGAAAAATGTGGAGGACTCTGGAAAGAGCAGCTGTAGGGGGTGTAGCAGGATATCATCTCTGGGTGCATTATATTTTTGATTCATGAGTCTATTGTTCAAAAGAGAGATCTAGGCTAGAAATAAAAATTTGTGACTAAGTATAAGTATGTATATGCCATTTAAAACCAGGGAAAGATGAAATTGTATGACATCACCAAAGGAGTAAATATAGATAGAGACTCAGTTCAAGGACTGAACAGACTCAAATATTAAGATATTGGTATATTTAGATGAGGGGAATCCAGCAGAACTTATTAAGGAATATTGTGTAGAGATAGAAATAGGAGGAAAACAAATTGGAAACCAAATGAAGGAATGAGTTCCAATGAGAAGATAAGTTCATAAGAAGATAAACATAATTATATGTATACATACATATATATCATGTGAAATATGATTATGTGTGTATACTTCTGAAAGGTTAACTCATGGATATGCTCAGGAAAACATTAGCAAAATTTTAATTGAAAAATATTGTGACAAAAACATCAGCCTGTTCTGGTGATTAGGGACTGGTTGTAATTGCTCACTACTATAGAGTAACTGGGATATCTTGGTGATGGAATATATACATCGACATACACACACACACACACACACACACACACACACACACATATATCCTATGTACAGGAAATTCGAAATCAAAGATATCTGCTTGCAAGTAGTGAAGCTCAAATTATGGTCTTCTATTCAGTATAATTAAGACCTGGGATAAAAAAAAATGATGGAAAAAAAGTAAGCTTTTAGTCTCCTGTAGATTCGTCTTTAATTTTTAATATTTTGTAGCAGTAATAAAAATTTGGTTTCCTCAGAATACCATTCCAATTTATAATTCATACTATCAAACAAATTTGTTAAAAACATTAAAATAAGATAAAAATGAAATAGAAATATCAATTCTGCTTATTAATTACAAAGTAACAATATACTAGCAAAATAACTGTACTTTGGATTCCACTGCTGCATAGTATTAAATACAAAAGCTAATTGCTAATGTAGATTGGGTTCCACTTAACTTTATAATGAAGAAGAATGTTGAGTTATGGAATAAGATTTTCTTTTTGATATTACTTTTACCTGTTGGTAAATCTACTGGCATGCTCTATGTTTCTTAACTTTTTTTTAATCCTCATGTGAAGATATGTTTTCTTTTTTTGTTGATTTTTAGAGAGAGAGAGGGAGAGAGAGAATGATGTAAGAAACATCAATCATGCTTTCTGTATGCACCTGATGGAACCTCCAACCCAAGTATGTGCCCTAACCAGGAATCAAACCTGTAACCTTTTGGTGTACAGGATGCCCAACCAACTGAGCCACCCATTCATGGTGTATGCTTCTTAACTTTTGAGCAAGTTTGTGGGCACAAGGAATGCAAAAAGTATATTTTAGATACTTTCTCTTTTATCTTTTTCTTCCTAATCATAAACTTTTTGAGGAAAAGCAGGCCTGCAATGATAGGAAAAATAATGATGGAAGCAAGGACCGTGGGAGATGGAAGGAGAGGGAGGGTGGGTGGAGGATACAAATGAAGAAGAGGTGGAAGAAGGGAGGAAGAGGAAGGAGGTCAAGTCTATAAGATAGTTTGATATTTTTTCAGGCCAAAAGGAAATTCCCAGTAAATACTCCAGAACCTTATAGGACTGTTCCCTGGTTGTCAGCTGTTCTCTGATTATCTGGCAGGATCTCAAAGTGTCTTTGTGGTACTGGGAGGGTCTTAGGATTCTGAACTTCGTCAAACAGTTTGATAAACCAAATGTGCAACAGCAACAGATCTGAAGGGAACGTCAGCTGGAATAAGGGGAATATTATCAGTAACTATGAAACTCACAACTGGAGGGGACCCTCACACACTTTGGCCCCAAGAAATCAAATTCTGCCCTCGTGGCAAAAAAGACGAATGTTAATGGGCAGATTAAATCTCCCATTTCTCCCTTGGAAAAATGCTTAAACTCAAGGTCAATTTGACTTATCAAAATTATCAGAAGGAAATATTTCTTGCTTTTAGGGGTTATACACTAAAACTCATAGCAGTTTCATTAACTGCTTCCATTCTAGGCATTGAGTCATAGAAGTGGAAAAAAGTAGAATTGGAGATATACTGGCATGAAATGACTCCATTTTTAACACATATTGAGCTAATTTGCTTCAACCTCTGCTGTGACTGCAGTGAAGAATGGAATTAAAGACTGCTGACTGAACCATGTCTGTAGATCATGACTAAATGGTTTCAGTAAAGATATAGAAAGTGTTGTAAAATAATAGTAAGGAGATATGGGTGTATTTTTATCTTGTCCTTTATGTTTTTATTTATTTATTTTATAATATTAAATGAAAAGTAGGGGATGTATGGCTGTACTGATTATGAAATAATAGTGGATGATTTTTTTACTGAAAATAGTGAGTGAATACTTCCTTCCCTAAGAGAATTATCTATCAGACTAAATTATCAAGATCACAAAATAAGATCAGATAGAGCCAGTTATTTTCTAAATTCAAACTACTACCCAAGTTTTTTAATCACCCTCTAAACTTATATACCAACCAGTTAAGAGTTTAATTTGTTAAATCAAGACCTTGTTATTTTAAATTTAGATTTCTCAAGTACTAGGCAGCGATTTTGGTACTACATAATCGCTATGTAGTGCTAAATATTCTAAATGCAAAGTATTGGAATTCTATACTCATAAATGTATAACAATGTAGACATACATTATGTATGCGTGTAATGAATATTTTACATATATTCACTTTTACCTTATCAAATTTGGCATCATGTTCAGTTTAACTCAGAATATTATAATAGAATTAAATTAGATAAAATATGTGAGAGCATTTCAAAAAGGAACATCAGTCTATAAATATTGCCTCTGATAAAGTGTTTAAGACATAGATATTAAAAAACAATCATAATCATAAAACTTAAAAAGAGTTACTATAAAACATTGCATATTAACAATAATATACAATAAAACAATGCATACTAATGATAAGTGTTTCAGTTAATTTTATTTAGGAAATGATTTTCAACTCTGCACAAAGCTAACTATATAATATCTGACTTGAACTGTAAAAGTACATTGTTAGTCATAGTCATAAATGCTGAGCCATCACTCAACACGAAAAAATCATATCAATTTTTTCAAGAGGAGTTTGCCAGTAAGACACAATTTTAATCTAAAGATCTTTCACTAAACAGCAGTGAATATTATACATATATTCTCTTGAGCATATCAAATTCGCCACTGTGTTCAGTTTAACTCAGAGTATTATAATAGAATAAAATTAGATAACATATGTGAGAGCAGTTCGGAAATGAACATCAGTCTGTAAATATTGCCTCTAGCAAAATGTCTAAGACATAGATATTAAAAACAATTCTAAGTGTAAAAAGCAAAATAAGCAAATCCTCACTGAGAAAAATGCTTTTCAGAAAAGTCCATGAAGTGCTTTTTGCTGTTGTTGATCATTTATTTTCAGTTCTAGTAACATAATTAGACACCCGAGCCTTGAAAATGTATTGCTTCATGCCTGCAGGTCCCTGTACTTCCTATTGGACTCTATTTCATTGATCTTGTTAGGACTTTCTACACTATAAATGACTATAACATCTGTTGTCACCTATCTGGCAAAACCTTGATTTTAACATGGTTTTGCTAATGCATGTAAACAAAGAGAAATATAAAAAATCAGTGTCATTTTTAGTATTTTTCCAGAGTTAGTAATGACATTAAAATCAGCAAAACAGATTTTTCCTATGTATAGAAACTACAATTTAGAATAATTTCCCCTGTATTATTATAAATATGGAATTGCAAAAGCAGACTAACAAAGAGCCATTTGAACCATGATGGGTGCAAGAGTCAAAAAGGTGTTTGACTCAAGGATCTGCCATTAATTTGGTTCATGATTCTGGGTCTTTGCAATTTATCACCCTCTTCCTCAGATTCCACTCTTTACCACATTATTGTCTGTGTCTATGGGTTATGCATTTTTAATTAGAATAAATTTTTAACCAGTCCTAAGGAATAAAAGTATTTGTCATCATTTTAATTTTTCTTTGAGCCTCAGACTTTATTGCTTGACATTCCTTAGTACACAGTAGGTCACTTAAAGGTTTAACTCTTCCAATATCTATGTGGTAGATGTTTTACCATTTTAATAAAAATTTCCCATTCACTTTTCTTAAAACTTAATCTAATTGTTTGTTTTAAAATGTGTAGTTTATTGTATGTTGATTACACCTCAATAAAACTGTTAAAGAATTTTTAAAAATTCCCATTCATTCTACAACTTGTACTTTCTCAAGTATGGGGGAAATGGATTCCAATAATTGCAAAGAGAGCACAAGGCCAGTTCTCTCAGCTGGCAACACCAACTCTGTCTTACAGAATTCTCCGCTTCCTCACATTTCTCCGCGTAGCTCTGTCAGTTTCCTGAACATTGTTTCTAACATGATGTTATCTGCTCACTCATCCTTTGAAATTTGCCATCATACAGCTCCTGCTTTTTAGCCCTGAGGGGATGTCTGTTTCAAGAGCACCTGTAACCAGATAGTAAAATAAGGCTGTGAATATCTTTGCTTATCACAATTGCAAGCATTGTTATAGAAGCATTGAAAAATCTGCTTATACAACTGCTGAAATTCTATTAAAATAGTTTTAGCTTTTATTCCTATTTTCATTTCAGCATTATTTCTCTTGGACATGGATATGAGCCCAGGATAGAGGTGTGATAAATTCTGTGACAGACATTGTACCCAAAGGTTAAGCTTTGTCAGGAAGATCTACTAAATCCCTCACACAGAGCGAGCCCTTCTGTCTAAGAGATCATCACCTACATGCATGTTATATATGGGAAGTATTTAACTCCTTAATCTATATTAATTCACCTAATATTTTTTATGTGCCCACTACAGAACTTCAAGATTATAGCTATAATAGGGTGTGAAGTGATATATGCAGGAGAGGGTGCAGGCACAGATTTCGAGTCAAGATCCTGAGCTACTGCTGTGTGACCATGGACAAGTTATTCAGCTTTACTAAATACCAGTTTACTACTGAGGTTGACAATGAAACCTAATTCATACGGGTAAGGTCGGGACTCAATGAAATTTTGCATATGAAACATTTATTAAACGTTTGACTCTAATACCTATAGTAAATATTATTACTATGTGAACCTAACACATATAATAAATATTATTACTATTATTATATGCATATTGTTTCCATTAATCTTCAAATCTAGAAGGTGATATTTCATGGTAGAAAAAATATTTGAATTTAGAAAAAAGTGATATAAAGTGTGAGTGAAGATATATAGAGGTAGAAGCAACAGCATTGGCCAAACAACATTGAATTAATAGAGAAAAAAACTTAGGAAGGAAATCAGCTTCCTCTCTAATTTTGCCTCATCAACCCAGAGTTCCTTAAAACCCCTTCCCCGGCAGAAACGTGTATACACGTTTTCACAAAATGTTCTTTTTCAGTCGTCGACGAGTATACTAAGAAAATATGGTAAAAAAATATGGTTTATAGGAAGACGAGTTACAAACGGTTTTCATAATCAGCATCAAAAATACTATATAGAACCAAAATAAAAAAATTAGTCTGAAAAAGAAACGTTTTTAACAAAAAAATTGTTGGGGAAGGGGTTAAAAGAGAAAAAATGAAGAGGGGAAATAGTTAGAGACAAAAATAAGAAAAACACTATTTAAAATTAGAAGATCATTCTAAAACTTTAATGTAATTCAATTAACCTTATAATCATGCTATAAAATAGTATTTCTAAACAGACTGTACTAGAAAACAATAAAGCATACCTTTTACATTTATACAAAACCATTTGAAAAAATGGGATTTTACATGAGCTCAGAGCAATTATACATGGAAAGATTGTTAATCGGACATATGGCTATTGTCACTGTTTTATCATAGCTATATTCCAGCAAACATGCCTACAGAACTAATGTGCCTTTCACATGAAAATCTGGATTTTCTTGATTTGTATAAACATTATTATGGTTGTCAGGACAATACAAAACAAATGTACATTATGTGATGATACCAAATATAACATTTTGGTCAGAACTATTTTCAGAGCCCCATAAAAGATGCTGCTTTTTGAAACAAATGAAAGGTTTTATGTGAAGCCTTTCTCATACAAAAATGCTTGGTGCAATATTTCTATGCTTCTGAAATCTGAATAAATTATGGCATATTTTCATTTGGGGAATTACACACTTAAACAATATCATATCGCTATCAATTTAGTTACAAAGAGCCACCAGATGG
>NW_006294998.1:786125-792628 GCF_000327345.1 Myotis davidii | reverse complement strand
GGCAGCAAGGGGGGCAGTTAGGGGCAACCAGGCTGGCAGAGGGGGACAATTGGGGGAGACCAGGCCAGCAGGTTGGCAGTAAGAGGCAACCAGGCAGGTGAGGGGGAGCAGTTAGGGGCACTCAGGCCAGTGGGGGATGCAGTTGATAACCAGGCTGGCAGGAGGTCAGTTGGGGGTGATTAGGATGGCTGGGAGAGCAGTGAGGGGCAACTAGGCCAGTGGAGGAGCAGTTGGGGGAGACCAGGATGGCAGGGAGGGGACCGTTGGGGGTGATCAGGCCGGCACACAGAGGCAGTGAAGGGTGATCAGGCCTACAGGGAGGGGGCAGTTAGGGTCAACCTGGCTGGCAGGCAGGTGAGCGATTAGGAACCAGGGATCCAGGATTGTGAGAAGGATGTCCAAGGGGTCCCGGATTGGAGAGGGTGCAGAGGGGCTAAGGGGGCCCCCCCATGCATGAATTTTGTGCACCAGGCCTCTAGTAGAATACATAAGACATTAGTAACCTAATTGTCACAGGATAAGGAAACTGGGTGACAGGAAGTCAGAGGTAGAAGGAATACATTAGCTTTTTTAATGTTTGTGCATTGTAAATTTTTGAACACATAATTTTGATGTAACTTGGCCATAACTAGATAAATAAATAGTGTTATAACTAAAAAGACAGTTGTTTAGGTATCTTATAATATGATGAGTATTATCAAAGATATGTTATGAAGGAACTCTTGAATAATCCACTACTTCTGAAGAAGGTGGAGATGGCTTTACCAAGGAAATGACACTTGACTTAGATACAGTGTTTTTAACAATGTTGTCTTTTTTCAGTAGTCACCTATTTATTTCAGTCATTTGATAGCTGACATTCATTTTAGATTTTAAAATAGTCTTCTGGCTTACTGAACATACATCAGCTTCTTCATTTTATTTTCTCATACTTGGTGGTCAGAGCTGAGTCCTGGATTCAGATGCGCTGTGGCCGAGCCATAAACATAAGACAGGAATAAACAAAGGCTATATCCACTCTCAAAATAGGAAGGGGCAGATTAATTCATACCAGTTGGTTCTCTCTAAATAAATACATTGAAGGTTTTGTTGATTTATTTATTTCTCACAAAATGTTTTTAAGCAAAATAAAAGAAAAAAATTATTAAATAACTAGATAATGTAGCCAAATGTCTTGATATAGGTTTGTCAGTGTGGTTAGGGTGGCCTTTAGCCAGAGATAGCTTCTGGCAAGAGACAGTATTCTGCATTCTCAGTCCTTGTCTTCTTGTAGGAATGAATTCAAACAAGAGAAAACAAATAACAGAAAAAACAGACAAGAATTTATTTGCAGAAAAGGATACTGTACACTCAGAGCCTGGGTGGGCAACTCAAGCCAAGTGCCTCACTTAGGTGGAGTTTAGGATATTTACACCCCTTGGGCTGCAGTGCCCCTGAGTAAGTCTCCCCCTCCCTTATTTCTAAAAATAAATAAATGAAAAAAGCTTGAAGCTACAAGTCTCCTTCACCCGGGTGTTATGTCACTTGTTAGACTACATCCTGGAGGGGCTCTAAATCTTCTCTCCTCACTCAGGGGTCTGTTGTCTCAATTGTCTATTTGTGGTTTGTCACTTCTCACATGTATTGTTTCCAAGCCCCAACTTGCTTTCTCCAGCTCCTATCTGCCTAACTGCCTACTCTAACAGGTTCCTGTGGCTGAAGTTTGGCTATCTGATGCATACTTTCTTTTGTACATCTGGAAAAACTCTACTATATTAGAACATGTACAATGTTTTTCAAAATATTTTTTTACATAAGATAAAAATATCAGTTAAAATTACTCTCAGGAGCGATATTATTTTAAAGGTATTTATTCAAACATACAACTGAGTTGTGAAAATTCTGTAACCTGGTCTTTTTAGACAGGGTTACAGATGCACACTGCTCACTGGAACAGTTTCAAGCACGCGCCTGTAATTACGTATCTCCAGTAGTCACCATTTAGAGCATCATGACAGTCGCTCCAGGAGTATGTTTGAGAAATTGTTGCTGAATTTAGCACTTAGTAATTAGATTATGCTATTAGAGGAGTGCTAAGTTGCAGTCATTGAAATTTAACAGATTTCAGAAACCTCTTGCTGAGGGTACTTGATTCCATTCCCATGGAAACTGTGGCTGCCATGACAAATAACCTGTAAGTAGCTTTTGAAAAAAATGAGTGTTAGATTTTTATGCCTTTGCTGTTGGTGAAAAATGACAGCATAGCAATATACATCAGATGATAGTTCCCCTCCCATGCTATTTTTTTTTTATTGCAACTAGTAAAAGCTAGGCTTTATATGAAAAAATAGTTTTTAAAAACCTAATTTTTAAATAAATACTTGGTATTTTACACTGTATGTAAAATGGTATAATGCCATTTGTAGGCATACTATAATAAAGAAAATATATTATTTTTCAAACCTTAGGGCAATAAAGGCATAAAAATGAATTTTAAATGAGCCAATGGTGTAGATAAAATAGAATAATAATAATATTCCATTAACGAAAAAGCAAGAAGGAAAAAGGGATAAAGGGATAAAAGAACACAAGGACCTAATAGAAAACAATTAACAACATGATAGACTTTAAGTTAAATATACCAAAC
This sequence comes from Myotis davidii, assembly GCF_000327345.1. NCBI lineage: Eukaryota > Metazoa > Chordata > Mammalia > Chiroptera > Vespertilionidae > Myotis > Myotis davidii. The sequence continues at coordinate 790,002 of NW_006294998.1, read as the reverse complement.
AGTATTAACATTATATTAAAATATTCTAAACACTCCAATTAGAAGAGATATAGTGCCAAATTATATAGAGATACAATACCTAATTGCATGATGCTACTAAGAAATCACTTTAAATATAAAGACTCAAAAATATTAACCATTAACGGATATAAAAATATGCTATTATAAGTGTCTCAAAGCTATGGAAGATAGACCATTTATTCATGGAAAGACCTATAAAAATATCCCATCAGAAGGGCCCCTGAATTTAAGGAACACCTTAAAAAGGTCAATTGAAGCTTATTATGTTAAAGAGGATTACAAGTTTTCTATAACTTTGGGATGAATTAGAACTTATAATTAACTAGAAGCCCGGTGCACAAAAATTTGTGCACTCACAGACTGGGACCCCTGGGGAGATAACCATCTGCTGGCTTAGGCCCGTTCCCCTGGTGGCAGATGGCACGCCCGATCCCGCGGTGCCTGCCCCATCTCCTCCAGTCGCAGATGGCAGGACCAGATCCTGTGCTAGGTCGGACGGCAGCTCAGGATCGTGCTGCTGCCCTCCCCGGGGCCGGTGGCACAGTGGGATCTGCCTGCAGTATGCAAATTTAAAGGCTATCTTTGTTGGATTAATTTGCATACTCTTCTGATTGGCTGATGAGCATAGTGAAGGTACAGCCAATTAGCAACTTTGTCTTTTATTAGTGTAGATTATGATATGGTTGTCATATTATGTTTTAGATTCTGTCAGGAAGAGGGTTGGTTGAGTAAGCCAAGACAGTAAAGACAACCTCTTGCTTGAAGAGTTTTTTAGAAAGTATTATTTCATCAGTCAACATGATAAGCAAAGAAAACTTTGGACTATTTCATGATGAGAAAATCTGTTTTAAATTATATCCTGATGACTGAGTAACAACGTTTGTTCCATGTAAAAACTATATAATAATTCACTCTTCTTTATGTTTTTTTTGTTTAAGATTTTAAATTGATTTTTAGAGAGAGAGGAAGGGAGAGTGAGAGACAGAGAGAAACATGGATGTGAGAGGGACGCATCTTTCAGCTGCCTCCTACATGCCCCTTACTGGGGATCAAGCCCACAACCTGGGCATGTGCCTTGACCAGGAATCGAACCCACAGCCTTTCAGCGCATGGGACAAAACCCAGCCAACTGAGGCATATTGGTCAGGGCCATTCTTTTTTATCACCTCAGTTGTGTATGTGTGTGTGTGTGTTTAATATATTTTTATTGATTTCACAAAGGAAGGGGAAGGGAGAGAGAAAAACACAAATGATGAAAGAGAATCATAGATCAGCTGCTTCCTGCATGTCCCACGTGGTATCAAGCCTGCAACCAGGCATGCGACCTGTCTGGGAATTGAATCATAAACTCCTGGTTCATAGGTTGAGATTCAACCACTGAGCCACACTGGTTGAGAGTCACCCAACTTTTAAAAGATATTTAATGCCACATATTTTCTCTCCAAGGTAATAGATTATGTATTAAGATAACTACTTCTATAAACTCAGAATATACTAGTATGATAATGGCAAAAGTTAGGTGAATAGAATCTGATTCTTAATTGTAAATCTCCAGAAGTATAAATATAGAGGAAAAAACAGTAATATAATGGGATATCAAGCAAGATATTCTTCTAAAAAATAAATTGGCTTATGTTAGCAGTTAACATATTTAATCCAATATTTCATATTTTAAAGTTATATAACAAATGCAGCCCATTTCTGAAAGTGTATGAGCAATGTTATTATGTTGCTAACCTGAAGTTGCTCAGGTGGGAATACTGTTTTGATTATGAAGTTTCTATTTTTCAATGGGATTTCACAGGCTCCACATAAAATTTTGTATGCTTTCTCTTTCTATCTAGTTTATTTAAGAATCTATAAAGTATATAATTAAAATCACACATAATGAAAAAACTCTTCATTTTTCCTAGAAGGTCATGTAACTGGACTCTGGTTTAATTTTGTACACTTCACCTTATTAATATTTAAATATAAAAGGAATAGCATTTATTGCAGGCACATAATTCAGGATCTCAAATATGACTAGCACAATTAGAAAACACACATAAATGAGGCCATTTAAACTGTGAGCAGGCAGTGGGATGCCCACTGTGTCCCACTAACCCTACCTTGAAGTCTTTCCTTATGGTCATGTGGCTAAAGAGGAAATTCAGCCCTGTTCAAAGATGCACAAATAGGAGTGGGATATAATGCCAGCTTTTGAAGCCTATAGTTTAACACATATATTTATGCAACACTGGAACGGTGGAACTAGCTAGAACATACGTTCTATGAGTCTGTTAGTCATTGCTTTATCCCAAATGTCTAGCATAATACCTGGCAAATAATAGGTGCTCATGAAATATTTTTAAATAAATGAAACTAAATATATTCAAGGGAAAATAATTAAGCAACTAAATATAGAAATGGCTCTCCCTCTATCATCGTCCAATACATGTGAGGTGAAAGGTGCTGGATAAAGCAATAATACTAATCAGATCATTCTTATCTTCCTTCAGAATCATCAAACCCCTATAGAGATCTGAAAAAAAATATATTCATATTTCCAGTGTAGATCTTAGGAATAAAATAGTATTAAGAAATCACTGACACATAATAGGAATAGCTTGACCTCAGGAATTTAAAAGACATCAACTTGAAGCTTAGTTAAACTTGTAATTTGTATTATCTACAGTGCAATCTAACTGATAAAGTGAGGTCCCCTACCTCTACAGCTAGGGTATTTGTACATACCTCACCCATTGCTTTAATTTTCCTGATATACAGTGAACATATAAAATAATTTATGACTAAATGAGAATCATGACTTCATAATTTTTTAAATTTTTTTAATGATCCCTGTGAATAGTTTAGCAAAAAAAAAAAAAGATGTAGTTCAGGTATAACTCCTTATGTATTATAAGTTAGGAGAACGCTTTTGATAAATGATAATGATGGTTTGAGTGGAGCAAATTCTTTAGTGCCTCATCTGTTTTCCATAGGAGTATACCTAAAATTCAGTGGTTTTAGCAGCCTAAAAAGATTTAGAGGAGCCTGAAATCATGGTAGTTAAAGGAGTTTAGAAGCACAATTTGCAGCTTTTATCACGTTTTATAGTGTGTGTGTGTGTGTGTGTGTGTGTGTGTGTGTGTGTGTAGAGGGGAAGAGTGTTGCTGCAAGAATTCAGTGTTCAAGGATCTACATTTTTGTCAAAAGTAAGATCAATTTCATTCCTTTTATACCACCCTATGTGGACATAACTTCTGGGTTCCAAGATCATATTTTCTTGCTATACCAGAGCTACATGACCTAGTCATATATAATGCTAAAAGTTCATGCTATATAACATAGATTGTGTTTTATTTTTTTTCCTAAACCATGGCCTGCATTCAGTTGGAAATGTAAATGGCAATCATTGAAATAACATCTATTTTCTGATTATGTAAAGGTATGCAGCTACTTTTCTAATCTGGAAAATGTATACCTGTATTACACATTCCAAATTTTTATCAAAATTTCTTAAAGATAATTATTTTAAAAAGCCTTCCTCAATCTCTTTTGATAGATTTAGGTATTCATGTTTGTCTCTAAAGATAAACCCTCCCTTACCCCCCGTGTTTTGTGTCCATTGGTTATGCTTATATGCATGAATACAAGTCCTTTGGTTGATCTCTTACCACGCCCCTAACCCTTCCCGGGCTTCCCACTGTAGTTTGACAGTCTGTTCAATGCTGCTCTGCCTCTGTATCTATTTTTGTTCATCAGTTTATAATGGTCTTTATTATCCATAAATGAGTCAGATCAGGTGGGATTTTTCTCCCATTGACTGGCTTATTTCACTTAGCATAATGCTCTCCCGGGGGGAGGATTAACA
>NW_006294998.1:782062-786018 GCF_000327345.1 Myotis davidii | reverse complement strand
TGTCCTCTTTTGAAAAGTGTCTATTTAGGTCCTTTCCCATTTTTTGATTGGATTGTTTATCTTCCTTTTGTTAAGTTATATGAGTTCCCTGTAAATTTTGGAGATTAAACCCTATTGGAGAGAACATTGGCAAATACATTCTCCCATACAGTGGGCTTTCTTGTGGTTTTGTTGATGGTTTCTTTTGCTGTGCAGGAGCCTTTTATTTTGATGTAGTCCCTTATGTTAATTTTCTCTTTAATTTCAAGTGCCCTAGGAGCTGTATCAGTGAAGAAATTGCTTCAGCATATGTCTGAGATTAAAAGTGACCTTAAAGAAATAGTTTTTTGAAGTGGGAGTTGAACTTCTGGGATTTTTCCTCTGAAAATTATGCTTAATTGATCCCTTCCATCAAAATTCATTTTTAGTCAGAGTTGGCTCAGGTTTCTGCCTTTTTTGGTCTGAATTTGTTTCAGTATATTTTGGTGATAATTATAGGTATTCTCGTTCTCCACCTACAGCTTCCTCTGTATCCATGTGGTCAAAGGCATGTGGATCTTTAGGAAGCAGCAGGACATGAACAGGGTCTTGCCATGTAAGCACTGATGAAAAGTTCCGTATTAGAATTGTTAGGCCCACCTTCTCTATTTTCTTTTATAATATTCACTTTTGCATCACCTCATACATCAGCATACTCACCTACTTTCTCATTCTTGAAAGGTTTCACCACATAGTCCTGGTGCTTTCAGGGTTTAGTCTGGTGACAAAAACGGAGCCTGGAGACAAGGAATGAAACATGCACTCTTATCAAATGTCCTTTTGGTGCCTGAGACAAGGAATGAAACAACCACGCTTATCAAAATGTCCTCTTGGCCCTATGTGCCCTAGACAAAGATATACCCTAGACCAGCGGTTCTCAACCTATGGATCGCAACCCCTTTGGGGGTTGAACGACCCTTTCACAGGGGGTGCCTAGAGACAAGGAATGAAACATCCACTCTTATCAAATGTCCTTTTGGCGCCTGGAGACAAGGAATGAAACATCCACTCTTATCAAAATGTCCTTTTGGCCCTATGTGCCCTAGACAAAGATATACCCTAGACCAGCGATTCTCAACCTATGGATCGCAACCCGTTTGGGGGTCGAACTACCCTTTCACAGGGGTTGCCTAAGACCATCAGAAAACACATATATAATTACATATTGTTTTTGTGATTAATCACTATGCTTTAATTATGTTCAATTTTTAACAATGAAAATACATCCTGCATATCAGATATTTACATTATGATTCATAACGGTAGCAAAATTACAGTTATGAAGTAGCAACGAAAATAATTCTATGGTTGGGGGTCACCACAACATGAGGAACTGTATTAAAGGGTCGCGGCATTAGGAAGGTTGAGAACCACTGCCCTAGACGAAAAGAACTCACCATCTTCCTCTGCTCTTTTCTTCCTTAAGGAGAAGCTAGGAAATGAAATTCCAAGCTGCAGCTTGACCTGCCAAAAGGGCTTTTCTAATCCACTGGTCAAATCTCTCTAGGTTGTTTGGACTTCTCAGTTGTTCCTTCTATAAAAAGTTTGTCCCAGAGAAAATACCACGGACTTTCAATATCATGCAGACATATCATTAAAATAATAGTCACATAAATAATATAAACATGCGCTCAGTTTTTAAATCCTACATTAGTCAATAGAATGTAAATTGCAAATACTTCAAGACCTAAGCAATGCAAGCCACTATATTTCTGGTAAAGAAAAAATAAAACCTGCAAGGTAAATAAAAACCCCAAGGGCAAAGATAATTACATCTTATTTCAAATATTGTACTATATTGTCTATATTTCAACCTGAATGTTTTTTCTGACATTTATTTTAAGTCAATTATGTCACTGACATTTTAGAAGAGCTAACCTCAATAATATATATATATAATTTATAATATAATTTGTGTATGTATGAGATAAAACATATTCATAATTACAATTAAATAGGCATATGCTAATTTCAGCTGCATTAAAAAATAACCAGAAATCAATTTTCTATAATGTTTTAAAGGTTGTATAGTTAACAATTACTCTCATAATCCTCTGGTGGAAAATTATTATTCTTACCATGTAATACAGGTGAAGAAACTTACAGGTTTAATGCCTCAGCTAATGATATACAGAAAGACATTTATGGCAAGGGTCAACAATCAGAATTTATTTGGAGATGTCACTTTCAAATTGCGGTTTCACGTTGACCTCTGAAAGAAAATCAATGATAGAGAGCCTACTGGCTTAGAGAATGTCAAAGCAATGCAGTTTAATTCATCATTAAACCTGCACTGTCTATTTTAGCAGTCTGTTGTTTACTGTGAATAGCAATGCAGAATAAAAACCACACCTGGAGAATAAGGAAAGATTTATTTATTGGGATGTTTACTAGATATTACTAACATTCCTACCAAAGTGCTTTCCTATCACACCAAATACATTTTTTAAAGGTTTAAGTTTATTGAATGACACTGAAGCAGAAAGTAGCAGAGATCATCATTCTATCATATCAAATGTAGAGTTCTATTGTTATAGCTCCTGAAATTGCATTAAAATACTCAGGGAAATGAGCTTTCTCAGAGAATAATGGATTCAAAGGACAGCTGGAGTGACAGAAAGAGATAATTTTCCCAATACCAGACAATACAGTGTCTGACAAAGAAAAGGCTCTCTATATATTTGGGGGGCAGAGCATTTCTTTCTTCTGGAACTGCATACAGAGGGATTTATTCTGTAAATCTTCTGGTAAAGAAGGAAATATGACAACAAACTTAAAATATTGGCTAAAAACAAAAGTTGTTCTCAAATACTTATTTTCTGAATTAAAAAAAACAACAAAATTGAAAGCTTAATGTTAATTTGTAATTTACTGAATTTTTTTTAGTGGGGATTAAAACATCTAGAAGAATGGCTAAGAATTTGTATAAAGAATTCTAAGATAAAATTCTTAAGCAGGTATTTTGTAGGAAGTGGATTGGAGTCATTTTATAATTTGACTTGATAACATATTAATTGTGCAAAGATTATAGCCTTAGGGTTAAAATAAACGATATTATGTGAGAAATAACTTATAAAGGAGCAAGTGGAAGAGGAATCCTCTACATAAATTATGTAGGCCATGTTGTGGCATCATTTATATGTGCTGGAGGCTGGAATGTGGCCATGGAATTTGCATACGATGGCCCCGGAAAGGAGGGGTATCGTGTTTTCTCTAGAGCATCATGGTGTAAGAGCTCTAGTGCCTCTGTGCTTACTGAAATACTACAGAACCCTCTGCCCATCCTCCTGTGCTTTATTCTAGTCAATATTTAAAAAAATATATCTACTTGTCAGTAATCTTGAAATCTCTACTCTAAAATGCACTTTCATTCTCCATTGATTTTTTTTTCATTTTAAAAATCACACTAAATATTCTAGCTCTTCTATTGATAACTTTTATAAATTCAACCCTTAATTTTTCTTTCTTTTAGTTATTGTTTTATTTTTTAATGATCTGACTTGAAAGTAGATGCAAATAATATTATAGACTTGTTAGATTGTTCTATCATTATAAGGTGTTACAGTGTTCAAATTGGTTATTTCTATTGCGCTCCCTAGTGTGTCTTTTATAATTTTAGATGATGAGATTATCTTCAACTGGTTTGGATGTGTTTGTTTTGTTATTCTACTCTTGAAGTCCCTGATTTCCTTCCAGAGCAGCAAGTAACTATTGTGGATGTTTTGTTTTGTTTTTTCCTTTGGTGAGGAAAAGGAGGTGGGGGGAAGGCTGGGATGACTTTAATTTAAATGAGACAAATGTTGCCTTTTTTTCTTCCTCCCTGAATTCTCACACCATGCAGACAGTAGAATATTGGATCCCTCAATTGTACATGGGACAAATTAAGGGGTTAAATTTTTTCTTAGGATATATTTCTCCCACTCACAACATCAAGGAAA
>NW_006294998.1:776865-781753 GCF_000327345.1 Myotis davidii | reverse complement strand
AATGTAGTAAAAGAGTTTTTTCAATAAATGTTGCTAGGCCCTAGCTGGTTTGGCTGAGTGGATAGAACATTGGCCTGCAGATTCAAGGGTCGCAAGTTCAATTCCGATCAAGGGCATGTACCTTGGTTTCAGTCACATCCCCAGTAGGGAGTGTGCAGGAGGCAGCTGATAGATGTTTCTCCCTCATCGAAGTTTCTAACTCTCTCTATCCCTCTCCCTTCCTCTCTGTAAAAAAAATAAATAAAACATATTTTAAAAAATGTGTAGATTATATAAAAAATATGGTCATAAAATTTGAAAATTTTATATTGCTCTATTGAAGTAGCATTAGGATTCCTGTGCTCTCCAAATACAGAGAGGCCTTCTTTAAATTGAACTAAATTCATAGATTATCCTCTCCTACTTTGAATTATCATATAAAAAGAGGTATGAAAATGTTTTAAATTACTGTAGAAAAGTAACTTTATTTCTGTTCTCATCCACGGCTTTTATTAAGTTTTTTAAATATTAGAAAGTGGTTGCATCACTTTTTTCAGTTTTTCTTTCCTAAATGGGTTTGGTTGTATTGACTTAAAATTAAATATATATTACTTAGGCTTTAAAGTGTAAATATTAAAAGAGTCATTAGAACTAAAACTTATATGACATAATTACATATTTTTTTAATAATGAAAACATTTAAGATATAGTTTCATAGTTATTCTGAGGTGTATAATACAGTATTATTAATTATAACTATGATTCTGTGTCTTAAATATTCATAAAATATATGCATATGTTATATACAATTAAAGAATACAGCAATATAAAAAAGTCTTCTAAAAAGCACAAACTGAAGATAAAGTATACCGAAATACTTCTAAAATTTATGTTCTAGGTAGTATTATCTATGAATTTATCTTTTTAAAGTTAAATTTGTCGAGGTGACATTGGTTAACAACATTATGTACGTTTCAACTGTATAATTATATAATACATCATCTGTATATTACATTGTGTTCTCACCACCCAAGGTCTAGTCTCCTTTTTTCATGGAATATTTAGCTTCCTTTACCCTCTCAGGCAATAGTATAGTGATTACCAGATGGGAGATGGAAGTGGGGAGGATGAACAGGGTGAAATTATCTTTTAAAATTAGTCACACAATTGCTTACTGATACACTGTAAAAGAAAAGAAATAAATAAAAGAAAATTCAAACCACTTAAAAGACCATCAGTGGAGGCTTTCTGAGAAAAAAGGTCTTAATTCTATTCCAATTCTACCTCCTAAAGCTAACTATTCTTAATAGTTTCATAGGTATTCATCCAAGATTTATATCTGTGCTAATACCATTAAAAGATATTTCAACAAAAGAATCCTGTTATGTGTTACTCTTTAACTTACTTTTTCACTTAATACAGCAATGCAAGCTATATTTTTTGCTATTCCACTGCAAAGTGCTCCATTATATTATTTTAACAGACACTTACTGTTTAATACATTATTTTACAAACTTTCAAAAGACTAATTCCATTGTTATGGTAAATTTATTTTATGATGCCTTATTTTATATTTTATTATGCCTCAAACATATAGAAATATTGAGTACCAAAGCAACTTTAATATGTAGATAAGCTTTTAAAAACAAGAAAGGAGAAATTCCAGTGCTAACCAAAAAGAGAATTCAAAGCTACAGTGACAAGCTGGAATTAAAGTTGCTTTAGCTTTTGGATATATTTCAACTGGATATATATGCTTGTATGCATGCATATAAGCCTAACTAACCAATGGACACAGACACCAGGAGGGTGAGGGCATGTGTGGGAGGATGGAGGGAAAAGGGGGGGTAAGGACACATATGTAATACCTTAATCAATAAAGAAAAGAAAAAAACTAGTAATGAGATAGAACCCATGCATGATTATTATTAAAACTGATAAAACTTCATAAATCTGAAATCTGAGCAAAGCTATCATATCTATGAAAAGAGAATCCTTGCTAGTGACCTAATCACAAAGCTTACATAGGAATTTATTGCGGACTGTCGAGTAAAAAAACAAAACCAAAGTTAGGTAAGGATAGATTTTATTTCAAAAGATAATTTCAACAGAAAGGTCATTTTCACAGTGATTCTCCATCTTTCTTCACAAGGTATTTTCTTCTCGTATATTGGATTTGGGTTCATCGTAATGACTCATCTTAACTTGATTATATCTGCAAAGACCCTGTTTCCAAGCTGTTCACACATTCACAGGTACTGGGTGCTAGAACCTCAACATATTTTGGGGAAGAGAAACAATCTATAATAATAAAAGTGTAGTATGTTAATTAGACCAGATGTAGAATGGTCATTAAGTAGGAGAGTGTCTTATTTTTCTATTGCTGCTATAACAGATTCCACAATTTAGTGGCTAAAATAATACAGCATTATTATTTTATAATTCTGGAGGTCAGACGTCCAAACTGAATCTAATGGACTAAAATCAATGTGTCTGTAGACCGACATTTTGTTTTGGCAATTCTAGGGCAGATTGTTTCCTGGACTATTCAGCTTTTAGAGGCTGAATCCCTTGGCTCATGGTCTTCTTTGGTCTTTGAAGCTACTAGTGACCAGTCAAGTTTTTCCCACTTGTTATCACTCTGACCTTGTCTCCTCTTCCTTACCGTCCCACATTAAAATGACGCTTGTGCTTACAGTGAGCCTATCTTGACAATCTAGGGTTACCTGTCTATTTTAAGGTCCACTTATTAGCAAACTTCATTCTATTTGCAACCATAATTCCACTTTTCCATGTAACATAACGTAGTCACAGGTTCTGTGGATTAGGGTATGGCTATCTTGGGGAGACCATTATTCTGCTCACCACGGAGTGAAGCTGAAGAGTGTAGTGTTCATAGTTCCAAATGCTGCAAAGTGGACATAATGACCTACCTAGCATAGGTGAATCTTGCTGACGATCTAATTAGGTTAACTCGGTCACTTGCTGATGGGTCCATGGGTCGAAAATGAAAATTGAACATGAATTTAGCATCAGGGAGGACATGGTAACATCACAAGAGAGCATTTCATATGTTTGGTTTGGGTGAAAAATCTAGTCCAAGTAATATAGGTAACAAATGGAAAATGAAAATATAGATTCAGCAAGTCCTGACAACTCTATAAGAGATCAATGATCTATATATTATCTCTGAATATTTATATCATCTTCACAAAAACTGTATTTAATAAAGTGAACACTTTTATAACATGTTATACAAATATTGATCATGATACAATTAATGTCTGTTATTAATATAAATTTAAAATGCATAAAAATAATTTTAAAAGGCACATTTTATGGTATTAAACTATTTAAAATAGTATGATAATGGATCTAGTATTGTAAATCTGCATATTTTTTGGTCTACTATAGATTAGGAATGGGGACTTTTATTTCTAGGAGATTCTTTTAACAGAGATTATATTTCTTTTAGTAGAATATTAGGAAATAACTAAAAATATCTTTTTAGTTTCAAGGTTACCTATTCTTAACAGGAATTAACAGTCAAATATATAAGTGACGATGGAAGGTTTCCGACATCCTATTAAACTGTAGCATTGCCTTAGAATTTTATGAGGCTTATTATGTTGAATATTCACCATTTTAAATCATACTTTCTGATGTTTATTTCTGCCAATTGGATGCTATTTCTCCCAATAGGATGCTATTTTACTTTTATAATGTACCAAAATAGCTTGGTGCATCAGTTTACTTATCTGTAAGGAAATGTTAGCATATTGATTAATCATACTGTGATGAATTAATGTGAAACTGAAAATGATTTGTATAAATTATGAAAATATCTTTAAGTGGGGACTCATCTTAGCATGTGTTCATACAATAGACTTTACATTATAATAGTTACATAAATCACTAAACATTTTTTGTTATCCCTTTTCCCTTTTTTGTTGCAACAACATAAGTAAATAGAATTTTGTATTTAATTTAAAAATTGCAAACAAGAAATTCAGGTGATGTTGATGCATAGTAACAAGAAATAGCAAGATTTGGCAGGGGTCACTGGGGAGGCAGAATCAGATATTTTATTGTATCTGTAGAATCTATAAGATTCTACAGATACAATGTTTCCTACTAAGGTAATGCTAAAGATGGCATAGAAAGAAATTTTGTATATATTTATTACCTTCTTTTTGATATAAATAAATATTTAGAAAAGCCAATTAACGGCAAAATAAAAAATAAGCAGATTCTTTAAAAAGAAGAATGTTGATGATATCTTATGTTTTAATAGTCATACATTATTGTTCTAAGTTATACTTTTTCTAATGAATACTTAGTTATATTATAAAATATATTTTTCTACACTTGAGTATTCAACTTGGCTTAAACAGAATAAAAAGTTCTTGCCTTTTTAGAAAAATTGGATTTTAACATTTTCTTGTCCCAAAAATATTTATTGTGTATTTAATATGTGCCAAGCATTATTCTAAGGGCTGGGTATTTGCAATTAAAACACATACACACACACACACACACACACACACACACACACACAGAAAACCTTGCCCTTATCCTGCTTATATTTTGTGAGGGGAAATAAATTTGAGTACAAGTTAAAATATGTGTTTACATAATAACATTTAACAATATTATTATATAGTAATATTGAACATGTATGAATTTTATTTTTAATTGAATTTATTGGAATGACTTTTTAAGAAACTAATTTTTCTATGTTTGAACGTCATGATTGAGCTGATCAAAAATGTGTCAAAAGCCCTGACTGGTTTTGGCTCAGTGGATAGAACTTCAGCTTGTGGACTGAAGGGTCCCAGGTTCGAATCAGGTCAAGAGCACATTGCCCGGGTAGTGGGCTTGATACCCAATAGGGGGTTGTGCAGGAAGC
>NW_006294998.1:764725-776616 GCF_000327345.1 Myotis davidii | reverse complement strand
AATATGTTTAAAGACTTTGTAAAGTATTTTCAAAAAATGTATCATTTAGTTGTTTGCTTTACATTGAACTCCTTTGAATATAAATGAACGCTTGCTTATTAATATTTTTCTAATATTTTATATGATGTAGAAGCAATATTATCATGAGCTTTTAAACTGCATTACATCACTGTTTATGGATAAACTAGAGGCCTGATGGACAAAATTCATGCAAGAGTAGGCAGGCCTTCCTTCCCTCGGCTGCTGGTACTGGCTTCCCTCTGCCACCCAAGACCCAGGCTTCCCTTACAGCCCCAGCTTCGTCCAGAAAGAAGGAAGGACTTCCAGAACTGCATCCGGTCTATATTAAGCTTTTATTATTATAGATTTGTATGCATGTTGTGGTGATACTAGAATAGAATGTGTAATTAACCAATGTTCAAAATTTCTTTTTCTCTCTGGACATACTAATGGGATGCAAAGCATTTTGCTGCAAAAATTGTTTAAAGATTGTTCTGCATATTAATTGAATATATTAGGAATTTTAGCATGAATCTGCATTAATTCCCACCAAGCTTGAGTTAAACTTATAGTGGGAACCCTGAAGGACTCTGTACTCTGAATTTCCCTTCCTTTCTTTCTAGATATAGAACTCCCCTGTTGATGAGCAACTGAAAGAAAATCCATCACTAAGGCCCTCTTAAACTTTATAATCATTACCAGTGGCCTTTCCATGAACTTCAGTTTAAGAACATGTGAAAGAAAAGTGGGTAACTACTTGCACAACATTTAAGAAACTAAATTAAAACAGTATGTGGTGATTGCCTTGCAGAAGGGTGCCTGGAAGTAAGTAGAGGAGGATATAAGGGAAATAAATGGTGATGGACAGAGGCTGCACTTGGGGTGGTGAACCCACAACACAGTGTACAGATGATGTGCTGTAGGATTGTGCACCTGAATCCTGTTTATGTTAACCAGTGTCACCCCAATTTAAAAAAATCACAATAACCTTAAATTTAAGTTAGGTAAGAATCAACTATTAAAAATACTTTTTTAAGATTTTAATACGAACACTTTCTTTTAAAAGTATCATATAGTGTTTTATAACTATTCATAAATTTAAGCAATTTTAAGGATAGTTATATTATCTCCACCCTAGCTCTTCTTGATTCATTTTATTTCTAGAATGACTTTAAAAAATGCCATTGTAGTAATCTCTAAGAATCTTAAAATCATGCATAGCAATAGACTTCATAGCATACAGCCTCAGGCATCATTTAAGTAGAAAAAAATTCTTTGTCATTCTTTATATTATTACCAATTAATTTATACCCAAACGCTTTTAAATACATTTATGATTTTAAATCCATTTACATTGGACTTTAAAGGTTTGGTTTTCCTAGTTTGGGTTCTATCCTTATTTCTACATTTATTTCTTGCTTTCTTCTACAATGAAGCAGTTTTTTTGTTTGTTCTTTTTGTTGTTTTTTTTTAAAGGTAATTCTTGGAGAATTACCTGGAACATAGAAAATCAGCATCATCAGAGAGAGAAGAAGACAGGGAGAGGTTGTGGGACAGCTGAAAAGACTTTGCCAGAAATAACCTTGATGAAAATCAAGCAGCACTTTTTAAAGCTGCATTGGCAGAATCAATACTAAAAGTTGTCAGAAAAACACTCAGTACTGATATGTCTAGATTTGAGAGAATTAGCACAGACTACTTCATGCCTTATTAGGGGATTTAAAATGTATACAATTATTCTACTTTTACAGAAATGTATGGCATGTCGCTTAAGCCACATACCTGGGAAATTTGTAGAACTAGAATGCTCAAGGATGGATATTGGAAGATGAGACTTATTAGATATTAGTAGCCCTGCGCACGAATCTGTGCACGAGTAGCTCGCTGCCACTTGCCTCAGCTGGCAACCCACCCACTACCACAGGTAGCTCTCCGCTGCTTGTAACTGGCTGCTGCACTCTCCTGTAGCTCTCTGCCTGCTGCCCCACCCTCCTGGAGCTCTCCCCGCTCCTAGCTTGCTGCCCTGCCCTCCTGTAGCTCTGCACCACTTGTAGGTTGGTTGTGGCATTATGGTGTAACGGATAATTAGCATATTCCTCTCTTATTATATAGGATGTTAGGCAGGAGCAAAACACATCAAAACTGAGTTTTATTTTTGATTCATAGATTATTTCTTTATTGGGACCATACTATTTACTGAGGAGAAATTGTAAAGATTGTTTGAAAAATTGACAATTTGGTATGCCTGGATTATGAATATACTAGAGGCCTGGGGAATGAAATTTGTGCAGAGGAGGGGGTCCCTCAGCCCAGGTAGGACTGTTCGGGGGATGTCTGACTGTGGGTTTAGGCCCAATCCCATCAGACATCCCTCTGGCAATCTAGGACCGCTGGCTCCTAACTGATCACCTGCCTGCCTCATCGCCCCTAACCACCTCTGCCTCTGCCCCCCCATCGTGGCTTGGTTAGAAGGATGTCCGGAATGATGTTCGGAAGGTCGTTTGGATGTCCAGTCTAATTAGCATATTATGCTTTTATTATTTATAATGAAGAGATTTCTAAGAGAGTATCAAAGGAGCATGTTGTAGCAATAAATGATATAAATTTAAAATGTAAATCAGGATTCCACTTTATGTCTAAGAAGTGGGAAGCTGGAAATTTTTACTTTTGCCATAACAACAAGAAAAAGTAAGATATTCTTTTAAAAAAGAAAGAAAAATAATTTCTTAAAGCCATTAAATATTTGAAGCTAGAGAGCCATGGGCTAGCCTAAAATCTAAAGAAAGACAAATGAATGTAAGGAGACACAGAGCCTAAGGACCGGTTTACTTATGGCAGAAGGCGAGGGGAAGGTAGCGCTTTCTTACAAGTGAGTAAGGAGAAATTAGCTACAATTCTTAAGTCATTGCTGAGCACTCCTGTGGCTTACCAATGAGCGTTAAGGACATACCGGAGATTTTGCAGCCACACTTGGGCTCTTCCTTATGAAACTTCATGTGGAACACACAAGAGAATATTAACAGATATTCCAGAAGGAAGGCTGGATCAAGCCACCTACATTATAGGAGCCCAGAAGAAAAGAGAGAGATAAAAAAGGAATTGCAAGACAATGTAGAAATCTAAAAACCAAAAATTAGAACCAATTCTAAATGTGTTTTCACTGAAAAGATTCATGCATAATACATACAACAAAATTTATAGAACCTAAGGGCAATATAGAGAATTAAAACTGGGGACTTCAATTTGTTTCCCCACTGTCAAAAAAAACCCCAAAACAACCACATCTAACTCTAAAAAGAGTTAGATCAGAAAAACACATCCAGCTTTACATATTTGATGGTGTACAGAATGCTTGACACAAAAACTGTATAATAAATACTGTTTTCAAGGTCAAAGGAATATTCAGCAATATAGATTATATTTAGCTATATAAAAGATTTCAAAATATTTCAAAATGGAAATCATAAATAAAATGTGTCTAGCCACAAGAGATCAATATAAGAATGATATTAGAAAATCTCTAAATATTTTCAAATTAAACAACACACTTCTAAATTACCTATGGGTCAAAGAGAAAATCAACAGAGGAAATTACAATATATATTTTTTAATGAATGATAAAGTAGTACATATTAGGAAATTAATAACCTTAAACACTAGTATTGAAAATGTACATCTGTGTCATGCAGTGTGGCTCATTTGATTGAGTGTCATACCATGTGCAGTGAGGGTTTTCAGTTAGATGCTGGTCAGGGCTTATGCCCAGGTTGTGGGTTTGAGCCCTAGTGGGGGTGTGTGTGGCAGTTCATATATGTTCTCACATGGATGTTTCTCCCTCTCTCCCTCTCCCTTCCTCTCACTGTAAAAATCAATTAAAATATTTTTAAAACATGCAGATATGACAAAATAAATAAACTAATATTTCACATTAAAAATAATTAAATAAGACAAAAAATTAAAGTAATCAGCATGAATGAAATAACAGAGAAATGAACCAAAATCAGGTAAGTTGAAATTGACAAATAATAAAGAAAATAAAAAAAACAGTTCTTTAAATGACCGATTACTTGAAAAATTATTAGTCTAGATTAATCGAGTAAAAAAATAAAACATTCCCAAATAGTCAAGATCAAACGGATACCTCTACAGACGGTATAGAACTTTAAAAATAATAATAAGGAATTCTTCTAAAAATAAACCCAATCAATTTACACTTTAGATGAAAATGGACAATTTTTTTCAGAGACTATTCCTAAAGTTTACTCAAGAAAAATGTTAGCAAGAAACTTGCTTAGTAGTTCAGGGACAATAATTTCTAAGGATGTTGCTCTCCTCCACTTAGCCCTCAGCAACCAGGTTTCTGCGTGGTTCTGCAGTTCCCTGGGGACTAGGTATTACAACAGTTCAGCAGAGGTTCATGAGGCACACTACATTTTAAAGTCTTGTTCTCAAAGTGGAACACATCACTTCTACTCCCATATCACTGGTTTACATGCCTTAAAAATATAGTTCAGAAAAAGCATGAATGATTTTGGCAAAGGGCAAGCAAATTTCTGCCATCGGATAGGTAGAGTCAGTCTTCTTTTAGTTCACCATTGAATAATGGTGATTACTTTTCTTAGGAAGAGTACACTACAGTGAAATCCAGGGGAAAAAAAAGTGAATATGCTAAGATCTGAAGTCAGGTAAGAGTTTAAGATATTTCATATCTGAATGAATACTGGTGTACCCTAAATGGAGAATATTGAGAATAGGTGTTGAAAAATCATGCAAGGTATTTACACAAATTAAATAGTATATTTTTACAATATTTTATAAAGGTTTTAAATTATATTTGTGTTGCAGTGAGAAGTGCTTAATAGATGTTAACCAGACAGAAAAGTGAATTTATTTAGCATATTTCAGGAACCACTAACCCTGTAGAAGGCAGAATTAACATGAAGCTATGGTATATGCAAGGAAAACCAGGAAGTTTTGTCTAAGAGTGACAGTGAAGACAAATATATATATATGTAAGTAAATATGTAAATAAATATATTGCAGTGATGTTTAGGAGGTAAAGTCAATAGAAAGTGGTTGACACACACTTGCAATTTTAGCCTGAAAAAAAGGTAGGTATAAGTCCTCAAAATATTTGAAAAGATATCATGTTGTAATGGTATGTGTTATTATTACAGGTATTCTCTGTACAGTAAAATACCTTGCATTTGAAAGAATGAGTGCTTTTAAGTACAGAAAATGTACAACATTAGGAGCAGAGAAAGAATAACTTCTGTGTATGAAATACATTCAGCTCAGTAAAAGAAAGAATGACCTGAAAATAAGAAAATGTCCTTATATTAAGCAAGATGCCTCGGAAGTCAATGCCCTTTTCATAAAAGTGGTTGAATTATCTGAGGTTAGGGACTGAATCACAGAGGAACAACTACCTAATTATATGAAGCGCTGAGAAACTGCTCAAAGTTAAAGGACAATTAAACTTTGTTCTAAAATGAGGATTCGGAACCATTGTCGGCGAAACCAAAGTCCAACACTGGAGCAGGTGCCTGCAGGCCATCTTTCTCTTATGTTGGCCCAACTTAGTGTTCAGAGCACAGAGGCAGAGAATTAGTTAGCAAGACAGGTAACTTGCAATATCAGATGAGGTGCAATATCAGATGAGCCAATTTTTTGCTTTGAGTTGTGAGCTAAAATTCGGGTTACAAGCCAGCTTCAGATACCCCACCAATAGTTGGCGCAGCGAATGTCACAGTGAACACCACAACATCAGATATAGAACATCTAAATTTGCACCCTATAAAAAGACAGGTAACTTGCAATATCAGATGAGGTGCGTATGGCAAAAATATAGAACATCTAAATTTGCACCCTATAGATGTCATTCATAATTCTCCTTAATATTTACTATGCAAATACTCTGAAATGACAGTGTTCAGATCCCTCTAATCTGATTCACTTGATGAGCAATATATTTTTCATCTTTAAATCATACAATTTTTGCAGCTAAATCAATCTGAAAATTGATACTTGGTATAAAAACGCATTTATGTTTTAGTAAATGTCTTGATTGAAGCTATCACCTAGTGTAACAATGAGAAAGATTTTTAATTAGTTTTATTGAAGCTCATTAGATAGTGATAAATAGTGACAATCCTTTTTATTTTTGCTTGTTTTTATTATTAAGATTTGTTTAATGGAATTCAGTACAGCAAGTTCACCTCAATTGTTTAATATTCAAAGTACATTTTACTAAAGTATACTTCATTAGGAAAATTCTACTTTCAAGTTGGAAAATCCCCTCAAATTCAAATGGCAATTAAATAAAATAGGTCAGGTTTATCCTCTGCCTCGAGGGACAGGAAGAGTGGGTCTGAATCAAAATATAATGCGAAAGGAGGAAAAGTGATATAAGCCAAAAAATGTGACATATGCTGTAAAGGGTTTCATTAAAAACTTAGAAGTAAATGTCTTTAAGCTGGGACTTAAAGATATTAGCATTTGTTCAAACAGTAGGATTTACATTATAGTAGTTGCAAAAAACATCAAATGACACCATTTTTTAATGTTATTTTATTTCCCTTCCCTGTTGTAACAACATAATTAAATTGAGTTTTTATGGGCGTTGTCTGTTGGGATCAATAGCGTGTGTGTGAGAACTGTCAAAGCATAGAGCCCAGGAGGCTGAAGTTTCACTTAGAGAGTACAGGACAGCAAACTGAAACAGGAACACTCAAAAGTAGTGTTTTAGTATCTGCTGATAATGCATTTTTGAGGGGAATGGTTCTAAATCTAAGTGTGTGATTTGAGTGAATCACCATCATTACTTTTCTCCCTATTCCATTTATACTTTTTTTTTATTGCTTAAAGTATTACAAAGAGTATTACATATGTCTCCTTTTTTTTCCCTCCCGCCCTTGATAGTCCCCTGGCCTCCCCTACCCACCAATGTTACCACAGTTTTCTAATCCATTCATCTACTGATAGGCACTTAGGCTGTTTCCAGGTCCATTTATACTTTTTTACAAAAAAAAACACACCAACCAAACAACAACAACATAAAAACACCACATTGATGTGAAATGATTCTTCCCACCCTGGAACTTTTAGGGGGAGGGCGTGGGATTTTGACTCATGGCTGCTAGTTATTATTCAGCCCACTGTAATGCCTGGTTCTGTATTTTCTGGTTCCAGTCAAGCTGTTTGGCCCACTTTTGACTTTGTTGCTCACCAGATCTGTACCTTATAGTTATTTTTCTCCGTTGTTCTGATGCTTCCATCCACTTTCCAGTCATATTGAAGAGTTGAAGCGGAAAATTTGTACTCTTTTATTACCAGAGTCTAGCTTCTCTAGAATGCCACCACCTTTAATTTGTTCTAGATAGTAGCCTTTCAGAGACAAGTTGATCATATTGTTGAGAGTTTCAGCATTATCCAAAATGTGGTTACAATTCCTCTTTCTTTCCAGTGGCTTAAGTACAGCTAGCTCTGTCATCCCTAGGCTCTTGGCCTATGACCAACCACATATCTGCAAAATAATCAGGTGATCTGCTGAATAGTTTGGGTCTTCTGCTTCTGGGTTCTACTCTGAACAATAAAATATGGATATTGTGCATTATGACATATCTGAGCTGCCATTATCATCAATGTCTTTGGTATATCCACTTTAGCTCATAATCATAGAAATTCTACATCTGTGTGAGTGTGTGTATATACATATATATATAAATATTTATATATACATATATATGTATACACACATATACATTTCAATTAACCTTTGCATGTAAAGCAAGAGCATTTATTAAATGTATTAACTTTGGATCTCAAATAATTAAAATTATATTTTTAAGTTTTATCCTAAAATCTTCAGTATTATCTCACACAGAACACTAAATCCTCTTTTGACTGCACAAGTAGTGTGTTAAAGAAGCAGGTGGCATTCTTAAATGTCCTTAAGTTCTGCTTTGTGCTCTAATCCAGAACTAATGGGTAAGGGCAAGGAATGCTGCTAACACCCAACAGTGCACAGGAAGGAACTCCACAACAAGAATTATCCAGCCCAAAAATGTCAATAGTGCTGAGGTAGAGAAAACTTGCCATAATTAACAGAAGCATCCGCTGTGTGAGATGCTGATCCAGTGCAATGCATTCACAACCTTCAAGTATTGTTTACGTCTATAAAATGATAGTGGTCAAATAATGATTATGTAATTAAGAATACCTTGTACAGTGGGGCCTTGACTTACGAGTGTCCCAACTAACGAGTTTTTCGAGATACGAGCCGTCTCTCGGCCAATTTTTTGCTTTGAGTTGTGAGCTAAAATTCGGGTTACAAGCCAGCTTCAGATACCCCACCAATAGTTGGCGCAGCGAATGTCACAGTGAACACCACAACATCAGCCCAGCATCATGTGTCATTGTAATGGTGAAAATTGATTTGACATATGAATAATTTGAGTTACAAGCTCCATCACGGAACGAATTAAACTCGTAAGTAAAGGCCCCACTGTATATGTATAACAATTTAGGAATTAACTTTTGTCTTTCAAATTTTTTTCTTAAAAATTTATTAAAGTAGCCCTAGCTGGTGTGCCTTAGTTGGTTGGAGTGCTGCTCTGTACACCAAAGGGTTGAGGGTTTGATTACTCTGGGTCAGGGCACATACCCAGGTTATGGGTTCATCCCCCATCAGGGCATGATGTGAGAGTTTCTCTCTCCTCTCTCTCTCTTTCTCTCTATCTCTCTCTTATCAATAGAAATCATGTTCTTGGGTAAGGAGTTTTAAAAATCATCAAAATAACACTTAAGAAAGGTAATGTTTTCTCTATATTTAGAGAACATTTACTAAAATAATAGCTTTTACTCATTCCGTCCATTTCCTTACTCTTCAGATGCAAGGACTAAAAAGAAGTAAAGTAGATTTCTTAAAGCTACATCTATATATATAAAAGCCTAATATGCAAAGTGTACCCTTGCGAGTTTGACCAACCGGGAGTTTGATCACTCTCTATGACGTACACTGACCACCAAGGGGTGGCGCAGATCGAAGGAAGGCCCCAGTCAACAGCTGGCAGTGGGGGAAGGGAGGCCCTGGTCAACAGCTGGAAGCCACTAGGGACTCTATCCGTGCATGAATTTTGTGCACTGGGCCTCTAGTTACTAGATAATATAACAACAAGTACAAAAAATGGATCATCTTTTTAAAAGATGAAGTTGATGCCTCACCCAAGTCCCATTTAAAGGGTGGGTGTAAACAACTCTCAGCAGCTGTGAGAGGAGGATACTATCTACTCACAGCCATCTCCTCCATTTCTGCCCACCCCACTCCACTTCTCCAGGGACTTAGCCCCACCTGATGAGAACCACCGTGCCCTGGGAAATTTCATTCACCCAACCTTCCCTCTTAGGGCTGCCAGTAGCCAATGGCTGACTAATGTGTGTATACAAGAACCTGTCTTCCTTTTCTTAAGTTGGGACAACTGTAGTTAGGTTATTCCTGAGACTAGATACTTACCCAGCTTACTGCCTTTACCTATTCTTTTTATTCCCTCTGTCTCAGGGTTTTACTGAAACCCATCCCACAAATTTTATGCATCTGGATTGTTTTTGTCATCTGTTTCTTGGAAACTCAAACTAAGGCATTTGCCACCCCACTGTCCCCTCCCCTGCACAAATATCTGTTTATATTAGTCAACTAGGCAAGGTCTAGATCTGCTAAGGAAATAGAGTTTATATGCCAAAGGAATGGCAAAAATTTACCTGAAGAGGCAGGAATTGGGAGAGGTTAGAAGGGATGCCAAGAATACTGGATAAAGAGAGGAAAAATCCTTCAAAAGCAGACACTGTGAATGGGTTTCTAGTGTAGGATTACTTACTGGCTGGTGAACTTCATTTTTACTCATTTCATATCATTGCAGTTCACTTGTTAAACCTTTTACCTGTGTTGAACTGGGATGGAAGACAAGTCGAAAGGAATGCCCTGCCTCATACAATATTCTTGATATTTAAAGAGAGTTAAGAGTACCAATAAAAAATTAGATATCAATAAGCTTATAAAATCAATAAACTAATTAATATTAAATATGGTTGAGATCCATTAGCATAGAATAACAATAATAAGAATAAAAATAATAGGTAGAGCAATTTATTTACTGAACTGTTTACCCTCCCTAGTTGAATGGTAGATTGAAAAGGTAGTTGAAAGCCTATCTTGCTTAGTGACTATGCAAACATCTGAAAGATGTCTTAAAAAGATAACCATTCTTTCCTTAGAACCTCTTCACCATACCCACGACTAGGATCAAATATTTACATAAGTTCATCTGACAAGTTCTGGCTTTGCTAAGGAAAGAGTATTATAAACCAAAAAAGCTACAAGAGCTGGCCACTATGCACCTGGGAGAGTAGGACTAGGAGTGCCTCCTGAGGGGACTGGATAGAAGGAAGTAAAATGTAAAATTGAATAGAGTGCTAATATAGGGTTACTCTGCCATTACGTAGAGTCTAACAGTATGAAAGGATTACAGGATATGCTCATAATATGCAGGCAGGGTGGCTCTTGGAGGTTTGAGGAAAGGACTGGCTTGCATTAATGAAGTAAGGATGTGAGAACTGTCATGACTATGAAAGAAGAGATCAAATGGCTCAGACAACAGTGCATGCTATAATGGAAAAATCACTAGCTTCCACTGACTGAGATTAAAATCTCTCTTGCTGAAAAATTCTATTTATAAGTAGTTAAAAGGATCTCAGGAGGACCTCTGGGATTCTTTAGCTCAGTCAATAAAAATCACAGTGGTGCCCTAACCAGTTTGGCCTAGTGGATAGAGCATCGGCCTGCAGACTCAAGGGTCGCAGGTTCGATTCTGGTCAAGGGCATGTACCTTGGTTGTGGGCACATCCCCAGTAGGGGGTGTGCAAGAGGCAACTGTTGATGTTTCTCTCTCATCGATGTTTTTAACTCTCTATCCCTCTCCCTTCCTCTCTGTAAAAAATCAATAAAATATATTTTAAAAAACACACACAGTGGTTAGGGGGCGTAGTTTTATTGAGAAGGTCAGTTGTGGTATTATTTGGTAGGTCAGAATCTACTGTAGGTACAGAATTGTGTGTTTGTGTGTTATGTGTATGCAGGTGTTTCTTTTCTTTAGAAAACTGTACCAGGGTTCTACTGAAAATATTGGATTTTTAAAAAATTTTCTATTTTTATTGATGTATAATTAGCATATAACATTATAATAGTTCCAGGTGTACAACTTAATAATTTGATATTTTATACATTGTGAAATGATCACCACAATAAGTCTACTTAACATTCACTATAATACGTAGTTCCAAAAATTTTTTTTTTTTTATATTCACTTTTAAGATTTACTATCTTAGCAACTTCAAATATATAATACTGAATTATTAACTATGTCACCATGCTGTACATTTCATCCCTGTGATGTTATGTTGTATATTGTCTCCCAAAATTTTTATTTTTAATTTTTTTTAAACTTCGACTTCATAGCTTTTCACTTTCATTATCAATATTATTTTCTGTTGTATTTTTATGTCTTTTGTAATCATTTTCCAAATTTTCACATGGGGATTTGGTATGTTCAATCTATTTATCAATGAAAAATATTCAAAAGTTTTTACTGTCTCTTGATGAATTCACTTATAATGCTGTGCATATTTGTTTTTAAATTTTATCCTTGATTGAGGAGAAACCAAGATGGCAGCATAGGTTAACGCCGGAGATTGCTGCCTCGAACAACCAATTCAATTTACACCTAAAAGACGGAACGGACATCATCCAGAACCACAGGAAGGCTGGCTGAGTGGAAATTCTACAACTAGGAGGAAAGAGAATATCATACCCAGACTCAGAGGAGGCGCAGTGCTGA
>NW_006294998.1:759491-763523 GCF_000327345.1 Myotis davidii | reverse complement strand
TGGTGATCATAGCAGAATCAGGGACATAGAGAGGGAATGGACTGACTATTCTTGGGGGGGGCAAGGGGTGTGGGAGATGTGGGAAGAGACTGGACAAAAAACGTGCACCTATGGATGAGGACAGTGGGTGGGGAGTGAGGGCGGAGGGTGGGGCGGGAACTGGGAGGGGGGGAGTTATGGGGGGAAAAAAAGAGGAACAAATGTAATAATCTGAACAATAAAGATTTAATTTAAAAAAAAAATTTTATCCTTGATTAAGAGGTATTTGGAAGAATGGCTTCTGTTTTCAAAAAAATGTAAACACTTAGATTTTGAAAAATTATATATTTATATTTAATTATAGTAAATTTTCACCACATTCTGATTATAAGCTACAGCCTGTATGATTTCTTATTTTGGAATATATATAGATTTTTCTATGTTGTAAACTAATACTTAGTTCCTCTACAATGTTTCATGTATGTTTTTTGCTTCTAGTGTGGGATATATTATAATAATGTAAATAAAACAGTTAGGTATCATTAATGTGTAAATTAAATCAATTTTGTTATTTTTTTATTTTTAAATTTATATTAACTCCTATTTTTATGTAGTTAATGGGTCAAGCTCTGACAATAATGGCTGTGGATTTTCCAGTTACTTATATCTCTCTGCTTTGCCTTTGTTAAAACTAACTCATTGCATGACACCTCTTCATTTCAACCTTTGAATGTCATTTATTTTTAGTAAATTTCTTGTAAATAGTAAAAATATAAATTTAATTTTGCTTAGTTTAATAACTCAACAAGGGAAGAGAAGGGATTCATGTTTAAGGTGGTAACTAATATTTTTTATTCTTAAAATGGTTTATTCCTGCTAGCCATTTTAATTTTTATTTATTGTATTTTTCATTTTTGTAGTAATTAGATCATATGTGTTTATATTCTATTCTCATATACCCTAACGCAGTGGTTCTCAACCTTCCTAATGCTGCAACCCTTTAATACAGTTCCTCATGTTGTGGTGACCTACAATTTCATTGTTACAAATTGAACATAATTAAAGCATAGTGACTAATCACAAAAACAATATGTAATTATATATGTGTTTTCCAATGGTCTTAGGCAGGGGTGGGCAACCTTTTTTTGAGTTCATGCCAAAACCAGCAAAATTTCTGACTCAAAATTCTTTTGCATGCCAACCCTAATTTTTTGAGAGCATGTTATGCCTACTTGATATTTCTTAAGGTGCACATATGTGCAGAACCTTGAAGAAATAATAAAATTCATTCGAATGACAAAAACACAGTATATGATGATGAAAGATACATTTATTTTTTAATGTATACATGTACACTGATAGTCCGACAGAAAACTTTATGACTCCGTTTGATATTATCAGTGGGACTTTTGCTGCTGCATCACTGTTGACAGAGATTTTACATCAGGTTTATATTTTGTGACCTTCAGAGATATGCACGAGCTACTACTTTCATCCTTCAGGCTACTCCTATTACGAGACTTAACAAAATTCATCACTGAGAACAAAGATTCACAAGCGTATGTGGATGAAACCAAAACACTGTCGGATCTAGGAAGGCAGGGAGAGTTAAGGCAGAGCATAGAGATTGCTCTTCCCTTCTCTCGTCAATCCATGTCTATGGTCTTTAAGATAACTTGTTATGTAAAATTATTTATTTATCTAAGATGCACTTACCCTGAATTTATCTGAAAAATAAATAAGTCAATATTAAGAAAAAAATTGCAAACGGAAGATTGTAAGAGAGCAAAAGTTACTGGCGTGCCATGTTTGGCATGCGTGCCAGGGGTTGTCCACCCCTGGTCTTAGGCGACCCCTGTGAAAGGGTCATTTGACCCCCAAGGTAGTCACGACCCACAGGTTGAGAACCACTGCCCTAACGTTTTATATGCACACTAGTGGCCCGGTGCATGAAATTCATGGACAGGAGGGGTGTCCTTCAGCCCAGCCTGCACCCTCTCCAATCTGGGACCCCTCAGGGGATGTCCAACTGCCAGTTTAGGCCCGATCCTGATAGCAGTTGGACATCCCTCTCACAATCCGGGACCACTGGCTTCTAACCACTCGCCTGCCTGCCTGATTGCCCCTAACCACTTCTTCCTGCCAGCCTGATCACCCCCCAACCGCTCCCCTGCAGGCCTGATTGATGCCTAACTACTCCCCTACCTGCCTGATTGACCCCAACTGCCCTCCCCTGCTGGAGAGTTTCTTAAGTGGAGGCACAGCTACTTCAGCTAAGTGTGTAATGTTGAATTAGGCCACCCAGCGTCCAGATGAATAAGTTACTTCAAATAAACATTTTTGGGATGTGTGTGAAAATTTAGGTCTCTGATATTGAGAGGAAAAAACTATTGCTTTAAAATAATGACAACACCTATTTCAAATATTGTAATGAAAATATGAAAAAAACCCTCACATAACAAGGCTGCAAAAATGTTATTTTACTTTGAAGACAGTAATGACTGAAAATAACAGGTTTCTTTTAGGCCACATCCTAAAAATGTAGCTGCTTTTTTATGTCTTAGGCCTATACAAAGGTCTTAAAAGACCCTGACCCTGCCTTCTGGAGATTTTAGGTTAACATGTTTGTCTTAAAAACTGTGAGGTGCCTAATTTTTAAAAACAACCGACCACATCCCCTTCCTCAACTTTATTGTCACATCATCCAAGTTATCCTAATAAAAGAGAAACATGGTAATTGGCGTACGACCACTACCCTTCCCATTGGCTAATCAGGGCAATATGCAAATTAACTGCCAGACAAGATGGCGGCCAGCAACCAGGCAGCTTAAACTGAACATGAGGCTTGCTTGCTTCAGTGACGGAGGACTCCAACGTTCCCCGTCTGCCTTGCCGGCCTCTGAGCCTGCAGTTTGAACATTGTAACAAATATAGAAGCTAAAAAAAACCCCAGAAATTAGCTCTCAGCCGGCCGGGATCTCAGAGCTAGAGTTGATACAGAGTTTCGATTATAGAACCGAAACAAACCAGATACCTACTTTCAGCAGCTGAGGCCTCAGAGCTGGAGCCAAGCCTCAGAACTAAAGCTGGCCCAGAATAAAAAAAAAAGAAAGAAAAGAAAAGAAAAAAGGACCGGTTGGGAGCTTCAGTCCCAGCCTGAAAACAGCCCTCAGCCCCTCACCCAGACTGGCCAGGCACCCCAGTGGGGACCCCCACCCTGAAGGGTGTGTGACCAGATGCAAACAGCCATCATCCCCTCATCCAGGCTAGCCAGGCACCCCATAGGGGACCCCCACCCTGATCCAGGACACCCTTCAGGGCAAACCAGCTGGCCCCCACCCATGCACCAGGGCCCTACCTATATAGTAAAAGGGTAATATGCCTCCCAGCACCGGGATCAGCGGAGCCGCGAGGCCTCCCGGCACTGGGATCAGCGTGACAGGGGCCAGCACCCAAACCCCCTGATCGGCCCTGCTCTGTGTGTGACAGGGTGCGGTAACCCAACCCGCCCGTCCCACGGGCCCTGCTCTGTGTGTGACGGGGTAGAACCATAACCTCCCCATCAACCCCCCCAAGGCCACAAATTTTTGTGCACCGGGCCTCTAGTACTTTATAAACAGCCTTGATGTGCTACGCACATGCATAGAATACACATAGTGGGTAAACGACTTTGCCTTAGAAGTATATATTTAGTAATCACTTAGGTACATTATTTTATTTTTGTGAAATGAGAACTCATCAACCAAACCTTTCAAACAGACCTACCAGATGATAAATATCACCATATATTTGATTCATAGTACATTTGGGCATAAACACTTCAATTACAGCTTTGTATCAAAAACCTTTTCTTGTGTGTGTGTTTTTGCTACAGATCCCTTGCTCTGGATTACATTTTGAAAACTACCTATTGCAGATAAAGCACCTTTCCAGGTACGCTTCTGAGAAACAGATGAAACCTTTTCACACAAATATGTCCGTATGATGCCTGCGCTGGGCTCCCAGCACATGCCCACAGAGTGTGTGCGGCTGCACACCCGGTCCGGCATAAAC
>NW_006294998.1:751297-759081 GCF_000327345.1 Myotis davidii | reverse complement strand
GGGAGGGGAAGGGGGAGGGGAAGGAGAAGGAAGTAACATCCTTCTGCTGTCAGAGCCTCAAGGAGCCAGCATCGCCTGTGCTTGAAGAAATCCCCTCCTCTCAATTCTTCGGGCCGGTGTTCCTGGTCCACAGGCTCGCTGCACATGGGGTGGTATTTGCAGCCCTTGCCATAGCCCAGGCCCTTCATGAGCCCGGTCCACGGGTTCCTCTGGTGCAGCGGGAAGGGGCAGCGGCCCCTGGTGGTTCCGCAGGCAGGCTTTGACGTTGTAGGCACCGTCCACCTCAATAGACTTTGGGGCTCTGGCAAAATAGACTGCACACTGGGCCAGAAGCACTCACATTCGGGCATGCCTGTGAAGTGACAGCCGGGTAGGCGGCCACTGCTTGTGGTAATGCGGATGGGTCTGCGAGACCTATGTCTTCACTGGCAAACCTCACCAGCCTGCTTGCCACATACAGCGGGTCCTCTCCTCCCTCGAGCATGCATGCCAGCCAGTAGAGGGAGGCGCTGGGGCCTGAGCCCCGCGTCAACTTGTGAAGAGCAGAGATGCAATGGTAGCGCTCTTCCCCTGCACGGTCACATAAAATGTGAGACTTCTGGAGGCCCTCCTTCACATCCTTCTCAGTGATCGGAACTCTACCGGGAGCATAGACTGCCCACGCTTCTTACGAAACATCTTCCTGGAGCGCCACCTGGTCAGCACCACCAGCTGCAGTCCATTCAGTCCAATTCGGATTCCCCAGCAAAGTTAACCGGAGTCGCTACACCGGCTGCGCGAACCTCTCCACCCGCACGGGGCCTGAGGCCTGGGGCACCCGCCCACACCCACCCCAGCCGCTCAGCCTGGGGCTCTGTGCGGGATGGGGGTGGGGGTGGGGGAGCCAGTGCCAGGAGGCGCTCGGAGCGCCAGCGGGTCTTTCTTTATTTTTATTTATTTATTTTTTTAGGGCAAAAGTCTATGATTTTTAATTAAAACTGAAAAACTGTCAGGGACAGGAATGACAGAGGACCCGTCCTAGGTGGATGGGATCCTGGGGGTGGGGATTGGGGAACATTGTTGACACAGTTGTCAGAATTCAAATGGGGTCTGTGGATTGAACCTTGATACTATTTGAATGGAGATTTCCTCACGTGGTTGGGTGGAGAATTGTTATGTAGGAGTGTCTGCTTTTGGGAAATACACAGGGGAGTATCCGGGCATCCTGTCATGTGTAGCGCAAGCTCTCAGACAGCTCAGAAAAACACTGGGGGAAATGGGCACACACACACCCGGTCTAACCTTGATATTTCCGACTCCACCCGGTGCCCCTGCCTACTTGCTAAGATCTGTAACTCCAGAATCAAGGTTTGCAGAGCTTCCTCAGCCATTGGGCCATGGCCAGGTGCAGGAGTCCTGCAGACAGACCCGCGGGCACAGTCCCAGATGAGGTCCAACAGGTGCCACTGTTTTGTTTCCACTCCAGTTTGTGAACTGGGGTCTGTTTTGTGGCAGGTTCCATCAGGGCTTTGGCATTTCTGTGCTTCCTGGTGGCGTCTGGCTGTGTGGGATGGCCAAGCTGGCGCTCCAGTGGCTGCCCGTTCCCTGAGCCCCAGAAGACTGTGCGGTAAATACAGAAAAAAGATTGTGTTGTAAGCATGTTCAGGCTGCCCCATTTCAAAGTTAAGGAATCAACAGTACCCATCACATATGGTGTCCGTTCAATGGGAACACAGAGAGTGCTGCCCC
The DNA here is from genome assembly GCF_000327345.1 of Myotis davidii. Taxonomy (NCBI): domain Eukaryota; kingdom Metazoa; phylum Chordata; class Mammalia; order Chiroptera; family Vespertilionidae; genus Myotis; species Myotis davidii. The sequence goes on along the minus strand of NW_006294998.1, from coordinate 757,353 downwards.
AAGCACGCACGGTGCCGGCTCACCGGGGCCCACAGACCAGCAGTGATGGCCACTTGCAGGTGACACCGTAAAGTCGTGATGCTGAGGCAACGCCCGGGGTGAGTCCGGCTGCCACGGCCACATCCTGGCTCACATCCAGGCCTATGCCCCATAGTTGCCGGGGTCCAGCCCCAATGGGTCCAGGGGTTCTCATAGGTGTGGATGGAGTCGGCGATGACAGAAGGACACGGAGACAGCATTCAGATGACCAGCACAGCCAGGTTCTTTTTTTATTCTCCTGTTACCTCTGTATTTATACCATTTGATCCTGTAAGCATGCCTCTATAGTCACATCATGGTATGTTTTGAGTCCTCCCTTGACCTTCTACAGTTCCTTGTTTCATGTCCATAGTTTCTTATCTGACCTTTGCCAAAAATCTTATCTCTATCTAGCTCTGTTGATTTCAACCCTGTCCATTCTATTCCAAAGTTTAGGGCTATTTGTTATCTCCATTCCAAGGTCACTACTCTACCGTCCTACTGTTAAGCTACAAGGAAGTAACTGAAGGAGAATATCCCAAGTAAAGGTTATGTCCTTTTAGCCTGGCTGGTGGTCTTCCTTGGGACTGCCCTGTGTTGGCGGGTTTTCAGGGGCATAGGCTTTGGTGCTTTCTCTGGTTGGTAGACCCCTGGAGACGTGGGCCTACCAAGTCCCAAATTTGTTGCCAACAGTCTTAGTCTAAGTTCTTCATAAGTAGTACACGGTATTTCTGTAACACTAGAGGGGTTTACTGATTTATTCCCTTCCTTAGTACTGTTAATCCCTAACTCCAGGGAAACATCCCCACCTGGGGAAACAACCTTTCTCAGGGAGGTGGCCCTGGTAGAACACATAGTGCTAAAGGGGAGCACACGCTAGGTTCTTATTCCCTCCCTAACTTCAGGGAAAAATCTCTACCTGGAGAAACAACCTTTCTCTGAGAGGTGACCTTCGTTGAACACATAGTGCTAAAAAGGGGAGCAAACATATTAAGACCAGTATGCTATATACGCCAGGTCCCTTGAAACATATGCTGTGCAGATGTTTCTTCCCTGCAGCGACTGTGTCAAGCAGCAAGGATGGACCTGCCTCTGGCACATAGTGAAGCCAGTGGCCTGGCACCGACAGGTGGCTCGGGGAACCTGACATAGCCATGTCGGTGCCACCGCAGATTCTCTATGCATGTTTAAACCACCATGTTCTTCCGGAAAGAAGGGCTTTTTCTCCCAATCAGGACGGCCATGCTTCCCTGGTGGCGCCCAAAGACCTGGGCCTACCTTGCACCCCAGCCTCGCTGACTCCGCAGGCCACTGCCCTGACAGCTCCAGACTTCTCTGTGGCCCTCGGCACAGCCCGCTGGTGCTGTCCAGCATGTCCATCTGCACAGCTTTCCCACGCCTGGCTGTGGGCCCAGTGCGCCTGTGCTGAGCTACACCATGGTGCCTGCAATTCGAGAAGCTGCCCTTTCTTTATTTTTAAAAGACTGCACAGCACACAGTGGCCCCCAGAGCCACCCGGCCTGGGCGAGGGACCACTAGCACCCTGATCATGGCAGGGTGCCCTCTGGAGCGCTGGGCCAGCCTGGGCTAGGGGCCACCAGCGGTATGAAGGCTGACCACGCCCCCAATCCAGGCAGATCCCCTCATGGTGATGGGTCGTCCGTCTGGTCATTTTGGTCTTGAAGGACCCTGTCTTTTTATTATGTAGATATTTAAAATATTATTTCATCAATATCAATATTTAAATATTCCATATGGTCCCACTTCCAGAAAGACACAACCTTCACTTTTGTTTTTTTAATTAGCCCAACTATTATCTCTAGCATTCTGTTTTACTAAATTAATGCATTAATGATTAAATAAGTGTCAATAATTTATAACTTGAAATTTTCTCTATTTCTATTTCCCCATGTCAGAAAATTTTAGCCCTTAAAGGCTGAACTCAAGGGGATATGAGTAAATATTATTTCCTAGATCTTGTTGCAATGATCTTCAACTCTCTTAGAGGGTCATGACTTTTGTAGTACCAAATTTCTACTTACCAATTCAAGACTTCCTACTTGAGTTGACTCAGCTAATAAATACACCACCATCACTGATTCCATGCCAAAATAGTCCTCATTGTTCCTACACATCTCCATATTTCAACATATATTTGAATTATACTGTACTTTTCATCTAATTTATACTAGTAATTTGATTCTATGGACCCATTATATCAATGGTTCTCAACCTTCCTAATGCCGCGACCCTTTAATACAGTTCCTCATGTTGTGGTGACTGCCAATCATAAAATTATTTTCGTTGCTACTTCATAACTGTAATTTTGCTACTGTTATGAATTGTAATGTAAATATTTGATATGCAGGATGTATTTTCATTGTTACAATTTGAACATAATTAAAGCATAGTGATGAATCACAAAAACAATATGTAATTATGTATGTTTTTTCCCATGGTCTTAGGCAACCCCTGTGAAAGGGTCGTTGGTCCTCCAAAGGAGTCGCGACCCACAGGTTGAGAACCGCTGCATTATATATTCCCTGGTGGGGTCTTTTGGCCTTGCCTGTGGGGATGGGGCCGAAACTGGCTCTCTGACATGCCCCAAGGGATCCCAGATTATGAAAGGGCACAGGCCAGGCCGAGGGACCTCACCAGTGCACAATTGAGGCTGAGGAGGGACCAAGGGAGGTTGGCCAGCTGGGGAGGGACCACGGAAGGGCTCAAGGGTGCGTTCAAGCCCTCTCATCCAGTCCTGATCAGCTGGACCCCAGCAGCAAGCTAACCTCAGAGCATCTGCCTCTTGGTGGTTAGTGTGCATCATAGAGACCGGCAGAATGGTCAAACAAATGGTCAGACACTTAGCATAATAGGCTTTTACTATATAGGATTGCCTCCTTTTTTCAAATTTCTCTTAATACATTTCTCCTCAGAATTTGATCAAGTCCATTCAACGTGCATATGAAACGAAGATTTTGAAAATATGTCCAGTAATTATCAGATATGTATTCCTAAATAAAAAAATATAGAAGATTTAAGCAATGGTTCTATTTCCAAAGAATATGCAAAGCTTAGCATTTATTAAATGCCTTATTAAAACTAAACTTGTTCTTGGGTTATTATAAAAATGTGTTTTCACCTTGAACAAAGTTAATTAAAAGATCCTGTCCATTCAGAAAATATAAGATCCTACCTGACCCAGGATTAAATTCTCACAGCTGAGTTGTGAGTTTATTTATGGGCACCACATCCTAGAGGAACACTGATAAATTTGGGTATATCCAGAGGAATGTGTTAAGACAGTTAATCATGTGTTTTCAGGAATAATTGAAGAAAATGGCAGGGTTTAATTTGGAAAAGAGAAATACTATAGGAACTGTAATAATTATACTGAAGTGTTTGATTATATTTCCTTGAAAAATTAGACCATGTTCCTCAGTGAGAGGAATTAATAATCATAAATGAAGTCATAAGAAGATAGAAATGAATCCATCACATGAAAGGACTGTTAGTTGTCCATAATTGAAATTGTCCAGCTCAGAACTTTTTGGGTCTCTTATTAGTGGAAACACTCAGAGGCTACATGGTCATTTGTTGAGATAATACAAGCATAATGGATGATTGATCCATGCAGGTCTTTTCCAATCCTAAAATATTAAGAATCTATAAAATATCTTTAATCTCCTTCTCATATTCTTGGTCTTCTCATATATTATTTTTAAGTTGCTATAGATTTATAATAGAATTATAACATTCTAATCATATGTCCTCATAAAACAGATGATTAAACTGAAGGCAGCAATGCAGATGACTTGCATAAAGACCCACTAGGAGATTCCTTAATGGAAATTATGGTAGATTAGGAATTTAAACTTAGCCTGGGATGACTAAATTCATTGGAGGTTCACAAACCTAAATATGATAAAATTGAAAGTTAATTTCTTCATTAAATAGTAGAAATTTTTTATTTATGGAAATGAAAGTAATTGCAAAAGGAGAAAACATTATTATTTAAGGATTTAGCCAAGGGTCAACATGTCTCAGCAGCTTGTGAGATAATATTTCTAGATTATTTTCTTACTGTTTTTAGAAAGGTAAGGTTAAGTTTAGGTTTGCAGTTATTCTTAAGTTGATAAATGAAATAACTGCTTGGATAAACATTTTATTATATCCTATTCAAAGTATGACATTGATAGGATTGTCCGTTGTTTATTTTAACAGTGTACTAAGGAAGGAATTATTATGCTATTAATATAAGCAGGACTTTTATCTGTCAGAAATGGTCCATGATGTTTTTTATACAGAAAGTAAGAGAAAATGGGATGATGGGAGAAAAATTGCTTTAGGGGGTAATTTAGATAAGACAGTAAGCAGGGACAAATTTAATTCCAATATTTGGACAGTCATTATGATATGAGAAGCTAAAGGAAATGGTGAAGGAAAGAGAGGTGTTACTGAAGGAATTACAGGAATAGGAGAGATCAAGAGATCATAGTTGAATTCATAATTGTGGGATTTGGGAGAGAGTCAAGACATTTTGGAGCTTTCTGAGAAATGTGCTCAATAAAAATCCATTAGAAGCCCATTTAGGGAAGACTTAATTCTTAAGAAATATATCATTATTCATTGTCCCTGTAGTAAGATTGTGCTTATATTACATTATATTAAATGTATATGAATTTATATGATTTTAGAACATGCATAGTCTCTACCAAAGAGGAATCCAACATTTTAAAGTGATTTTCTTTAAATATCATGCTAATTATAAAGTCCAAATTTTCCCCATAATATTTATCCTATAATATATTTTCATCTGGATGTTCCCACACAAAATTGTCCCAAATACTCTCTCTCTATGTATATAAAGAGCCAGGGTCTGTCACATCCAAAACGACCGAAGGCTCAACCCAATTCCCAGGCTGCGCACACAGCAGGCCCTGGTGGGTGGGGACTTTTGGCAGTGGGGATGGGCCCGGGGGGAGGCAGGGCTGGCACTCACGCTCACTCACAACTGCACACCCAATGACACACACAGTGCCCACAAGCTCACAGCCTTTTCTCCCTTTCTTTTCCTCCCTCCCAGCTTGCTCTTGGAGTCTCTCTCAGAATGAGGCCCCAGGGCAGTCAGAGGGTGGAGCTGCCCCTACTGGCTCCACCCACTCCCTGCCAGGAAAGAAATAGAGGGAGAGAGGGAGGCAGGAGGCATGGAGGACTGCTGAGAAAAACAAAGAGAGACAGAGACTGGGAGAGACTGGGATGGAGACATGGAAACAAAATAGCAATATGAAAATTTTTCCTCTAATTAATTCCCTTTTAATGTGAACGAATTTCATGCACCAGGCCACTAGTTATATATAATATAACTGGGAATTTTTTACTTTGGGGCCAGCAAAAAACAATGACTTTATTCTACAGCACATAAAATGATCAAAAATCTATTATTATAAGCACTAAAAATTAGTTAAGAATCATGACCTATTATTTAACTTAAGCAACATAACTAATTGTGGGTAATCAGTCTCTACTTGAGAATTGTCCTCTTCCTCACACAAAAAAATCTGCAGAGATGAAAATAGAATTCTTGTTTTTTGGTAGTTCACTGACTCCCTGCTGTTATCTTCAACTAAAGTAGCATTTTAGAACAATTAGTGACTGTAGAGATGATTATAATGTCACGAATGTGGGATTATGACTTTAGCTAAAGAATAAACATCAGGAGGAGAAAGCCTATTAAGGAGTAAATATCCTATTTCTAGAGAAAAAAATGGTTTTCAATTAGAAATAAATGGAAACAAGAGAGAAAAGAAAGAACCACTTGTAAATATGTATGAATTTTTATATTGTTGTTAGATTTTATCAAGAAATATTCCTATTAAGTAAATAATCCACTGATATTAGAAAGGTAGAACACTATAATTTTGATGTATCATCCTTTCTCTTGGGAAAAAGAATCAAATGTTTTCAGAATGGCAAAAATAAAGATCAAAGAAGGATAACATTGCTTATTAAGCTTGAAAAATATTAAGCATATATATATA
>NW_006294998.1:745431-746502 GCF_000327345.1 Myotis davidii | reverse complement strand
TATAGCATTAATTTTTAATGACTAAACATACTTAATAACTTAAATGAAAACTGCTAAAATACATAGAAAGCAAATTAACTATCATGTTTCTTTAGATATATACCTCACCCATTTCATAATATAAACCAGATAAACAAGGAGTGATTAGAATCAAAACCTAGGCTGTGCAAATATTTCTTTCTTAACTTACATTATTATTATTTTCCAAATAATGTTGCCAAAGACAGGATAGGTAGAAGATAGATGATAAATAGATAGATAAATAGATAGACACACAAAAAGTAGGGGAGTCAATTGGTGTCATACATAATATTTTTTAAGAAGTTGTTTCAAAATGCAAATTTCTTCTAAAATTTTATTCCTTTAATTATCTATGTAAATATATTCTCAAAAAATTAAAAAGAAAACACTAAAATGTCTAAAGGACATGGAGAATTATTAATAGAAAGAAAGGGGAAAATATGAAACTCCTAACTCTCTCTCAAAGTAAATCCTACTTGCAATAAAATTTTTAACTGGCAGTTAGTTTTCAGGGCAAAATAAAAATAGAATTCTAAAAGAGATTGAACAATACAGTACAATAATGATCATATTAGGAACCTGAACAATGGAGGAGAAAAAATACAACCAGTTCTAATTCAAGAATGTTAAATCCAAGTCAGTTGTACCAAAGGTAGACACTGTATGGGAGCAGGTGGTGGACAATGAGATTAGAGAGAGCACATTAGGTTATTGTATCAGTCAGATTCTCCAGAGAAACAGAACCAAGTGTAAGGAATTTGCAGTTTAATCTGAACTCATTGAGGATCCTTTGATGGATATAGACAGATGGAAGGAGATGACAGGATTGTAAACCTGGAGTCTAACAAATCATTACATTATGTACTTACTAATGGCCCAGTGCATGAAATTCGTGCATGGGGGAGGATGTGTTCCTCAGCCTGGCCTACACCCTCTCAATTTGGGACCCCTTGAAGGATGTCCTACTGCCAGTTTACAGGGATTGGGCCTAAACCGGCAGTCAGACATCCCTCTCGCAATCCAGGACTGCCCTGGGAGAGAAATGAGATG
>NW_006294998.1:731931-744348 GCF_000327345.1 Myotis davidii | reverse complement strand
TAAAATTAAGAATTATAGTCAGAGGAATGGACATTAGAATTTTAAAAGAACATATTCAATTTACTTTAGAAGCCGAACCTATCTTATCATGTGACTTGTTTTGTATGTCTGTTAAACTATATTATCACTTAACTATTGCTGCTATTGGGACAAACAGTGACAGTTGACCCAGGTCATTTGAATGTCCACTGTCTGTTTTAATTTGTCTGTTTGTTTTGACTCTGTCATATGCTCAAACTTCAGTGGAAGTCATGAGAACCTATTATTTTTGCCTGCTCCCTCTTTTATGTTGGAAATATTCTTTTTTACTCAGAGGGACTTTAACTTTGATATAAGGGATTGTTTCTGTTGCCAGCTGTTTTCTTCCTTGCCAAGTAAGAGAGTTGTTGTGAACTCTTCAGTGATGCCTTCCCCAGGATATTTGAAGATGTGGTTGGGAAAAGTCATTTCATCCTCAACCTTTGCATGTCAGGTGCTGGAGTGCTGGGGTGCCACCTAGCCTGCGCCCTGGCTCTCTCTCCCATCGCAATGGCAAGCGTGGGGCTGCAGTAGAGGCAGTACCCCCAGCTCTCCCGGGGGTGCCGCCTCGCCTGCGCTGGCTTTCTCATGACTATCACCGGCTGGGGGGCAGGCAAAGGTGGCCCTGGTTCTCTGATCCATGGCTGGGGGCAGGGCAAAGGTGACCCCCAGGGCCGCCTTTTCCCTGCCACTCGGCTCATGCCTGCCACCTGGGTTTCCAGTCACTGTTCTCCCATCCTCCCCCTTTGCCTCCCATCATTGTGCCTATGTATGCAAATTAACTGCCATCTTTGTTGGCGGTTAACCACCATCTTTCTTGGCAGTTAATTGGCATATCGCCCTGATTAGCCAATGAGAAGCGTAGTGAAGGTATGGTCAATTACCCTTTTTGTCTTTTATTAGATAGGATGATGGTGATTTGAAATAGGGATGGGCATATTTAAGTACTTTGATGATGTAAGTAGAATATAAACTCATTTACTTGGAAAAGATTTCCCAAGAATCACAAGGAAATTCTCAGTCACAATAGCAAGGCTCCCAAAGAGGACAAAGCATTCATTTTTAAAAGATGATTTACTAAAAACACTTAAGGAAAAATTCATGGACATGTTTTTAGGCTGCATTTTTGCTTTTTGGGTTTTTCTTAGATGTTCAAATGATCTTTAAAACAAAATTCAGATATACTAAATATATTACATTTTTTGAAAATATTTGCATTGACTTTTTTTTCCAGTAAAATCATATCTACTATAGTATCTAATTAGTGTGAGATTCTGTATATGTAATTTTAATAGCTAAAACAAATTGCAGTTTTCTGATATCAGGAGAACATCAATTATATTCCAAGTCAATTTATATGATGAATCATTGACATTGGCCAACTAAACATAACAACTATGGAACACAGAGATAGAATAACAATGTAGGTGCATTAAACTTTTTCTTTTGCTTTTATGACATTTCTATACTATATTGTTTCTCTTAAGCTAAAACCATTATCTCTCTTTTCTAATAAACATAATTAACATTTTCTCCCTTTTCTAACTATTCTGAAATTATGTATTACTATCACCACTGTAATTTTAAGTCATAAAATATTCTTTGATTCATATAAATTATTTTCTTAATATGAGTTTTCTAGCTTATAAAAATCATAGCTCTTTCCATTTATATTGAACACTTTCAGAACTCGGAAAAATTTAGTCATTAACTAATTGAACTTCCCTTTGATTTTTGGATACTAAATCTTTACTGGGTTTGGAAATCTGGTATTGTGATAAATATCTGCTTTTGTTATTTGGGATGCCTTAAGTAAAAATAACTTCTTTGATTCATTACATTTATAAAAACAGCATATTTTATTATAAAGAAAATACAAGTCTTGTTTCTAGATTCAGACAGGCCATTAAACACCTTTTCCTTTTTATTTTTTATTCACAATCATGGTTCTTTTGTAGGCAATTACCTTTCCTGCAAGAACATGTGGGAATGGGCAGCACAGAATGATAAAAAGCATAGTGTGATCCCTTGCAAAGGTTATAAGTCCATCATAACCAGGGCACTTGCTTTTGGAATAGATTGGTAACTATATCAATGAAGTCAATCATTATGAAGAACTCATAATTGACTACTTTCATGGGAGCATGAATCACTGCTGAAGTTACAGGGGAACTTGGTTTGTATGGATGGATGGTTGTTTGACATTAACACTGTACTCCAACCTGACCCAAAGAGACTATCTTCAAAGCTGGTTTCTGTGCTATAATTCAACTCATTCTGTGTAGTTGGTTCCCTACTGAGTCTGTCTATAGCTTCTATCTTTGCTTTTAGAGACCTTTGACTTCAGAAGGTACTCTGAAGAAAAATCACAAAGGTTCTAAGAGTGTTAGACGCTTCATAGACTCTATTTTAAAAACACATACTTGTGATAATATTACTAAAGGAGACTCATTGGTAATACAGACCAATGTAACAAAGTCCTATTCACAGAATGATGCAATAAATAATAATTTAAACCAGTGACGTTCTGTTATTTTTAACATGTTTTTCAAAGCATAGTTGTAGGTCAAGTTGTAAAAATATATGAGTAATCTGAAAATTATTCCTGTATTTACTATAATATTTAAGGATTACCCTGTATTTAGAAACCACAATATTTTAATGCTGCCCAGAAAATCCATAGAGAATTAATCTTTTTATTTATTTTGATTTTGACAATTCAATTACTTTTTTAAGCTTTACTTTTGTTGTTTACACTATTTCAGATGTCCCCATTTTCCCCCTCCACCCAAGTTCACCCATCCCCCCTTCCCTCTGGCTATCACCATACTGTTGTCTGTTTCTGTGTCTTATGTATATACTAGAGGCCTGGTGCATGAAATTCGTTCACGGATGTGGTCCCTAGGCCTGGCTGGTGATCGAAGTGAGAGCATCTGGCATGGAAGGGCAGATCCCATCTGACCGCTGGCCCCTGGGGCCTCACACGCCCCCCTCTGCCTGAGTCATAGGGCACCCTCCCAGCTTCTTCAGCGTCTGGGAGCCGAGCGGTGGCCCTGCTCCCTGACGCTGCCACTGGTCACCATCTATGGAAAGATCAGCAGGGCCATCAGGTCCCACTCACACCTGCCCACTCACCTGCTCAAACATCCTGCCACAGTCCCGCTCTCGTCAGAGTCCATCAGGGCTGGCAGTGCCTACACTACCACCTGCTGCCAGCACTGTGTCACCAGCCATATTCCATGTTGCTCCCTGGTGTTCAGCGCACATCATAGAAAAGGGTCGAACTCCCAGTTGAACTCCTGGTCCAGGGGACAATTTGCATATTAGGCTTTTATTATATAGGATCCTCTTTGGCTAATCCCTTCACCTTCTTTCATCCAGTCTCCCTCTTTTCCCTCCCTGGTAACAGCTGTCAGTCTGCTCTATGAATCCATGCCTTTGTTCCCATTTTGCTCATCAGTTTATTTTGTTCATTTAGAGTCCACATATAAATGAGAGCATCTCACATTTGTCTTTCTCTGACTCACTTACTTCATTTAGCACAATAATCTCCAGGTCTATTCATGCTGTCACAAAATGAAAGATTTTCTTCTTTTTTAATAGCCTCATAGTATTTCATTGTGTAAATATGCCATAGCTTTTTTATCCACTAACCTACTGATGGGCACTTGAGCTGTTTCCAAATCTTAGCTATTGTAAACAACACTGCTATGAATATATAGGGGTGCATATATTCAAATAGGATTGCTGGGTCAAAAGGCTGTTCCATTTTTAATTTTTGAAGAAACTCCATACTGTTTTCCACAGTGGCTGTACCAGTCTGCATTCCCATCAACAGTGCATAACTGTTTCCCTTTTTCCAAATGCTCTCCAGCACTAGTTGTTTGTTGATTTATTAATGACCATTGCAGAAGGTGTGAGGTAATACCTCATTGTCATTTTTTTCCCCTTTTTTTCATTGTAGCTTTAATTTGCATCTCTCTGATGATAAGTGACATTGAGAATTTCTTCATATGCCAAATTGGCTATCTGTATGCTCTTTTAGAAGAAATGTCTTCACATCCTTTGCCCATTTTTTAAATTGGATTATTTGTCTTCTGGTGTTGAGTTGTATAAGTTCTTTATATATTTTAGAAAATAACCTGGCTTCAAATGTATCTTTGGCAAATATATTCTCCTATACAGTAGGTTCCCCTTTCATTTTGTTGATGGCTTCTTTTACTGTGTGGATTTTTTTGTTTGATGTAGTCCTAATTGTTTATTTTTTCCTTTATTTCTCTTACCTTAGGAGATATACTGGCAAAAATATTGCTACAAAAGATATCTGAGATTTTATTGCCTATGTTTTCTTTTAGGATTTTAATGGTTTTGTGACTTACATATAAGTCTTTTTATCTATTTTGACTTTATTCTGGTGAGTGTTGTAAGTTGATTTAGTTTCATTTTTTATTTGCATGTACCTGTCCAATTTTCCCAACACCATTTATTGAAGAGATTGTCTTTGTTATGGGGTGAGGCCACAACATTAGTAACAAAGAAACAGAGTTTCTGGAGGATGAGGCCCAGAAATCAGGATTTTAAAAAGATTCCCAGGTGATCCTAATGTGCAGGCAAGGTTGAGAACCACTGATCTATGTGCTTATTCTTATGCCACCACCAGGCTGTTTTGATTGCAATGGTTTTGTAGTATCCTTTGACATAATTATAGTGATACCTCAAACTATGTTCTTTCTCAAGATTGCTGAAGCTATTCAGAGACTTTTTTGGTTCTATATAAACTTTTGAATATTTGTTCTAGATTTGTGAAATATGCCATTAGTATTTTAATAGTAATTGTATTGAATCTATACATTACTTTGGTTTATATGGATGTTTTAATAATGTTAATTCTTCCAATCGATGAATATAGTATATGTTTCCACTTCTTCTATTTCTTTCTTCAACATCCTATAGTACTTGAGTATAAGTCTTTTACTTTCTATGTTAAAGTTATTTTGATACACTAGTAAATGGGATTCTTTTCTTAGCTTCTCTTTCTGGTAGTTCATTGTTGGTGCATAAAATGTCACTGATATATGAATATTAATTTTATATCCTACTTCTTTACTGAATTCATTTATTAGTTCTGGTAGCTTTCTGGTGGAGTCTTTAGGATTTCTATGTACAATATCATGTCTGCAAAAAATGACATTTTACTTCTTCCTTTCCAATTTGGTTGCTTTTTATTTCTTCTTGTTTGATTGCTGTGGCTAGGACTTCCAGTACTGTGTTCAAAAGACATCCCTGTCTTTTTTTCTGATCTTAAGGTAAACACTTTTAGTTTTTGACCATTGAGTATGATGTTGGCTGTTGTTTGTCATCTATGGCCTTAATTATGGTGAGGTATGTTCCCTCTTTTTCCACTTTGCTGAAAGTTTTTATCATAAATGGGTACTTGATTATATCAAATGCTCTTTCTGCATCTATTTACATATGATCATGTGATTTTTATTCTTGATTTTGTTAATGAGGATATGCTTGAATTTTATTGGATCCTGCTCTGATGATTTCTAAAGCTGACCACCTGCTGTGTTGGTTCTGTGCATCTTGGTAGGGACTTTGGTGCAGGCCAAAGTCAGATGCTGGCCCATTCTGTCTGAATCTACAAGTGCTCCACAGATTGTGGCTGAAGCTGCCGGGCTTGCTTGCTCACATGAAGGACTAAGCAGTGCTTCAAAGCTGGCTTTTACCAGCACTTGGCTCCAGGGGTAGGTCTGCAAAAATCCCCATGCACCCCAAGTTCCACCTCCACCTTCCTCTGTCTACTGGCTGCCTCTTAGTCTCTTCACTGTAAGAGCCCCTGGCAGGGCCATGAGGATGAGGCTAGATCTCTTGTGATGGCAAGATAATGTTTAGGCTTCAGGGAAGATGTGGGGTGTGGACCTGTCCTTGACACACTACTGAGTGTGTGGGATTTTTTCCTGACCTCAGAAAGGCAGATCCCAGAGGATGGGTTTGCCAGAAGCTGGGTGGGTTATTCTATCAGATCTCCCATGAAAAGGAATCACCAGTCATGTTCCTGGAAAAGTGGGGAGAATGATCTCACCCCAAAGCCAGAAAACTCCATTTCTCACACCTCTTTTTTTAAAAAATATTTTATTGATTTTTTACAGAGAGGAAGGGAGAGAGATAGAGAGTTAGAAACATTGATGAGAGAGAAACATCGATCAGCTGCCTCCTGCACATCTCCTACTGGGGATGTGCCCGCAACCAAGGTACATGCCCTTGACCGGAACCGAACCTGGGACCTTTCAGTCTTCAAGCCAACGCTCTATCCATTGAGCCAAACCGGTTTCGGTTCTCACACTTCTTTAGTCTGCCCAGACTTCTACACCCTGACCAATGCGCTGATACTTCAGTAGCACTCAAGCACAACAGTATAGGGCAAGAGTGAATCCAGAGTCTAGGGTCATTGCTTTCTCCCAGGCAGATGCTGTTCAGAGGGTAGTGCTCCACCCAAGAGAGATGGTGACTGTGGTTTGGAGAATGACTCAGCACAGGGATCCTGGCAGCTGTTCAGGCAGCCTCTTCCTTAGTGCCACCAACACTAGACTCTCCTCAGGCAACTCTAGTCTGCTCCAGGCTCCTTCTGCTGGAGCCCAGGCTGAATGGCTGTGAACACAATCTTGTGCATTTGCCCTTTAAGAGGGTGCCTGTGTCTCCAGCATATTCCATCTCTCCTTAGTGGACAGGAAACATGCTGCTTTTCACAGCCAGATGTTATGTGGGCACCACTTACCAGCTCTGGTGTTCTGGGCTGCAGATCCCGGCCAGGGAGTTAGGCCTCACCTTCCTCAGGGGGAATCCCCTGAAGCTGAAATTCCCTCTGGAATCTCAGCTTCCTGTGGAAGTGGTGTAGGCCCTATTCATGTCTCTGCCCTTCCTACCAGTCTTGATGTGGCTTCTTCTGTAAATCCTTGGTTATAAGACTCCTCTCCAGCCAATCTTCAATTCGTTATTCAGGATAATTCTTCTTTAACTTAGTTTTAACTCCAGTTTGGTCCTGGGAGGAAGTGAGTGTAGCTTCTACTTACTCCACCACCATCTTGAAAGTCCTCACTGCTTGTTTCCAAGCCACATTTTATTGAATGTTTACAAACAAAATTCTGAACCAAGCTGGTATTTGAATAATCACCATACATTTTTGTCCGACCTATGTCAGCGTTTGGACTATAAACAGGTGGTGAAAGAAAGCTGCAGAAACATTTGAGGAGTGTGTACATCCTCTCCAGCACAGCTACCTGATAAAGGTGGGGAGAGCCAGTGAATGGGCAAGGCCAGAGAAGGAGACAGGCTACCTTTTGATTATCTTAATTTTATAGAAACAATTATCTTACTAATTAAGCCAGAGATTGTCAATAAGAAGTTAAGAATATTTTTTTCAAATGTTTTTAATTGTTTTTATAAAATTTGCAGAATCAGACTCATCTATTTGCTCATGCATTTAACAAATATTACATGATTTCCTACTATGTATCAGAAATGCTGGGAGGTGCTGAGAATTAAATTGTGAGCAAAAGGAAATACAGTCTTGCTGCTAGGGAACTTTTGGTCTAATGGATACACCAGCTCTAGGGAAGATAAATAACAAATATACAGCCAGAGATGTGCTGAAAAAGAAGTTTTTAAAAAATCCTGATTTTGAATGGGGTATAAAGTAAAGCATCTTAGGCAAATCTATTGTTGCTCTAACTTCTCATTCTTGTGTACAGTTAGAAAATGTAATGTTGGTTATCAGAGAATTGGCTGTAAAAGGAAGAAGTAATACCGAAAGAAGGGAAACAATGTTCAAAGAAAACATGGGACATGAAACAAAGTCAGTATGATTTGAGCAGATTCGTTGCAGATCATGATAAAGAGGTAACTGCTGGGCCTTCAAACCATTTTGAGAAATAAATTCTTTATCCCAACAGCAAAGAAAAGCCAATAGAAATGTTAATCAGGGGAGTGAAATCATCAGTTTACATTGCTTTGGGCCTTTATGTAGAGAATGGTTTGGAGAAGACCAGAGTAGATTCAGAGACCAGCAAAAGGAGCACAGAGAGGTGAGCCATAGAAAGGGTAAAGTAAGTCTAAGATTTTGTACTTTGTATATTGACTATTGTTTGTGAGGAAGAGGAATGGATGAATAGAACGAATTGTCTGGCTTGTGCTTCAGGATGAATAGCAGTTCTTGTGTGTGTGTGTGTGTGTGTGTGTGTGTGTGTGTGTGTGTGTACTTTCATAGCAATGATTGGAATTTAGATTTAGAAATCCTTTAAGGTATTATTGAGGCATTCAGATGGTATATCTGGAAGCTAGTTAGGTGTTTGGCTGATAGCCAGGAAGAGGTATTGGCAAATAACTGTGGATGTCATCCACCAATAAGGATCACTGACACTCTGGGGATAAATGATTCTCACAAAACAAAAGTAGAAGACAATACAAGAGAGCCTGAGCAGCTGCCATGAAATATCAATGCTTAAATGCCAAAACAGCAGCCTTAGGGAGGCAAGGTGTTCAGACTTGGAAACACAGATTGTAGGCAGAAACACAGTTTTCAGCATGTGTATTGCAGAAGAAAATAAAGGTATGAAAAGTGGAGTCTCCTTGTTGTGGAAAGGATAAACTCATTAATTCTACCTGCTGGACTAAAATATTATTAGCTAAATATGTTTCCCCACATGTTCATTCTTAGAATTCCTCTTACTCAGTTTTTATCTTTCTTATCCACCTTTATCTTTCTTTTAGTACAGTATATTAATATTTTGCTGGTTTATAATATTAACTTCCTATTTTCTCTGATAGCAATGTAAGCTCCAAAAAAGAAAGTTTTTGTTTAGTTTTGTTTTTATTGTGTGTTTTTTTTCCTGTGACAAGAACTTATACATATGGTTCAATGAATATGTATTGAATGAAAAGGAGTAAGTTTCTTTATTTTATTTTTTAAAATGAATCCTCACCTGAGGATATTTTTCCACTGATTTTTATTTATTTTTAATTTTTTTGTTTTGTTTTTTGTTGTTGTTGTTTATTTTGGAAAATAGAAATAATTTTTATAAAGTGTGTTATTAATGTTGACACATAAAGACTTTATTTTATTTTATTTTTAATTAACTTTATTTTTTCTTTATTAAGGTATTACATATGTGTCCTTATTGTCCCATTGCAACCCCCCCCCACTCCCCCACTCATGCCCTCAGCCTCTTGGTGTCTGTGTCCATTGGTTAGGCTTATATGCATGCATACAAGTCCTTTGGTTGATCTCTCCCCCTTACCCTCACCCTCCCCTGCCTTCCCTCTGATTGGCTATCATCAACAAATCAACAAAGGACAAGTGCTGAGGAGAATGCGGAGAAAAAGGAACCCTCATGCAACGCTGGTGGGAGATGGCAACATAACCACAAACGATGTATGTCAAGTCTGACATAACCAGAGGACTGCCTGTATGGAATTCCCTCAAAAAAACTAAAAATGGAACTCCCATTTGACCTAGTGATCCCACTTCTGGGAATATATCCCAAGAAACTAAAAACGCCAATCAGAAAGGATATATGCACCCCTACGTTCATAGCAGCACAATTCACCATAGCTAAGATTTGGAAACAGCCTAAGTGCCCATCAGCAGATGAGTGGATTAAAAAACCTATGATACATTTACACAATGGAATACAACACTGCAGTAAAAAAGAAGGAATCCTTACCACTTGCAACGGCATGGATGGAACTGGAGAGCATTATGCTAAGTGAAATAAGCCAGTCAGACAAAGATAAATATCACATGATCGCACTCATCTATGGAATATAATGAACAACATAACTGATGAACAAAAAACAGATCCAGAGACAGAGAAGCAATGATCAGTCCACTGATTTTTAGAGAGAGTGGAAGGGAGGCAGGAGGTGAGGGGGAGAGAGAGAGACACACATCAATGTGAGAAAGACATATTGAAGGTTGACTCCCAGACCCAGATGCACCTTGACCCAGGCCAGGGATTGAGCCTGCAACTGAGATAAATGCCCTTGACTGAGAATTAGACCCATGACCCTTTGATCTATGGGCTGACACTCTAACCACTGAATCAAACTGTCTAGGGCAACAATGATATATTGAAAGCCATTTAAGATATGAGGTCATTTTATTTTTTATTGGAGAAGAGGCTGGAAATGGTGTCTAAGTTCAGGTTACCATAGGAACTTGAAGAGTCTCTTAGTATTTCAGAGCAGTGCTTTTCAACCTTATTTATATCATGGCACACATAAAGTAATTACTAAAATTTTGTGCAGCTCACCAAAAATATATTTTTGCCTATCTGACAAAAATATTGATATGCATTTGATTAATTCACAGGACGTGGCTATTGTTGTGTTGGCTGTTGTCACTTTTTCATCTGACAATCTAGGGAAAATAGGTCAGGTATTGCATGTTTAAAAAATTCTTGCAGCACACCAGTTGAAAATCATTGATCTAGATGATTGGAAGCTACTAAAACTTTTTTTAAAAAATAAGTGTCAGAAGAAGAGTAATATTCTAAAATGGTATTTTTTGTAATAAGAAAACTTCACTGGATTATAGTAAAACAGTTCTAAAAATGACTTAGCAATCTGTCCTATACCACATATGTTTGGAAAGGTAATAACACTTATAAAGAATGTATGCAAGTCTAATTATTGCAGTCTTGGTAAAGCAAGCAGTGAGTAATGAATGAACAGTAAAACTAAAATAAGGAAGGAACTCAGTACTATGGCCAATATAATGTTTTGTTGTATGTGGGGTGTGTTTGTGTGTGTTTACTGATGGGCCATTGAGACCAGACTTTAGGAATTAAAATATGTGGTTCAAGTATCTTTTTATGGATTTCAGATACATATTTCTGGAATTCTGGTGATTCCTTGCTAGCCTAGTTTTTCCCTGCCACCCAAAATTCAGCTAGTGAGGACAGGACATTCTTGTTTTTCTGCCCTTATATATAGTGTGGGTATATAAGCAACTATTTGTCAAGTTTATCCTCTGCTTATATGTAAGCATATCTATCATGTAAATCTACACTCAGAGCATCTGAATTTTTGTGTTATGAGGAGTCCACTGACCAATTTTGTTTTCATCTTGAAAAGAGAAAAATGAGGAAAGAAAATTGTACTCCCTTTCTTCAACCAATGGAATAATTTGGCCATTTACCTGCTTTCATAGGAGAACATAACCTCATTCACTGGGGAATAGTTCTTGTAATCATTTTAAATTTTCTTCCTGAGTTCTGAGTAAAATGTGCCTCATTCTATGCCCCAAAGTAGATAGTATAACACAGCCAATCCATCAGTATATTGAGTTCAGAGTATATAACAAGGAAAGGGAAATAGCAATATAAATGTCCATTCACACTTAGCTAGGGGCATGGTCATAAAGTAATGCTAATAAAACCAGACACTGAAAACTGGAAATAAGCCATAATATGAATAATATACTTTCTTATGAAAAATAAAACCTCCACAGTACCCCAGACAAAATCAAGTGATTCTGTTTCTATTCTACTCTTCTAGTCACTTCTAGTTGCTATACCCCTACCCCCCAAACTTCCAACCCAACCCAAGCAATCTGGGATCCAAGTTAGCAAATAGCAAACATAAGTGAGTTTGATGGTTCTAATTTGGCATCTTCTTTTAATTTCTTATATAACCTCACTGTTCATGTACTTTATCATATTTTTATTTGTTTGACAATTTCTAATAGCACTAAAACATCATTGAGTTTGTAGGTGTTGTTGTAAGTTAACAGAACCACTCCCCTCTTTCATTATC
Organism: Myotis davidii; assembly: GCF_000327345.1. NCBI lineage: Eukaryota > Metazoa > Chordata > Mammalia > Chiroptera > Vespertilionidae > Myotis > Myotis davidii. Next base: position 732,516 of record NW_006294998.1, on the reverse strand, counting down.
CCCATGCACATCTTTCTGAATGTTGAGCTTTCCATAAATAGCACTGTGCCTAAGCCTATGGCAATGGTTTATGACCTAAATGTAGATGCATTATGTAGGTTAAGAGTATGACCTTTGGAATCACAGTTGAGTATGTTTTAAACTTATATCATCCACTTACTTTCTAATCACCTCAGTTTTCTCACTTTGAAAATGTAGATACCATCTATTGAGTAGAGTGCATTTTAGGAGTCAATGACATAATCCACATAGGGCATTTAACATGATGCCCAATTTGTATAAAGCCCACAAAACGGTATGATATCATTACTATTAGCATAGCCCATGCTTATTTCAAAGCATACCACATTGCAAATGTATCACTAAATGGAGGTCAATGTGTAGTCACCAACCATGATGCAGGCAAAGGAGGGTTCAGATAACACTTTTTCATTGTTGTTTCTTTATTTGCCATTTCTAGAAGATGTTTCCTTCACATGAGGTACATTTAAGTATGTTTATATTTTGCCATAATAAATATTCTGTATTTGGTTTTCCGCAATCCTAGTATTTCTTCCACTCTTTAAATATATATATATATACATA
>NW_006294998.1:724430-731870 GCF_000327345.1 Myotis davidii | reverse complement strand
ATATATATATATATTCTCTCCAAAACCTCTGAAAATACAATTGTAATCTGTTCTATGTAATAGATAAAGATTCTAAAAATTATTTTTGTTCATTGGTTTCCTAGCAAAATGCAAGGAACTAAGGTAGTGAAGGGGAGAAGCTTTGCTATAAGGATGGAAGAAAACAAACAAACAACAACAACAAAAAACAACAGAAGAAAATGACCTTGAGCAGTGGCTTGTTTTTTAAATACCTTAAAGGAGACCCAGTCATGAAGCACAAAGATGCTACAAAAACAGGTAAGAGGAACACACTCAGAGCCTGGCAGTTTAGCCCAAGATAGGAGCAGGCACATATCTCCAGTGGCAGATTCAATGAAAGTAAATAAAAACTAAGAAGCAGCCATGCTGGCATTGCTCAGTGTTTGAGCATGGACCCATGAACTTAGGTCAGGGTTAGATTCATGGTCAGGGCACATGCCCGGGTTGTGGGCTCAATCCCAGTAGCAGGCATGTAGGAGGCAGCCAGTCAATGATTCTCTCTCATCATAGATGTTTCTATCTCTCCCTCTGTTTCCCTTCCTTTTTGAAATAAATAAAAACGTATTGTAAAAATAAACAAAAAACTAAGAAAGAAATAGTATTTAGATTAGAACTATATGCCATGTATTTATTAATATTTTATAATTAGTTTTATTGGAGATCATAATAATTCTTGAATGATTGTTAAAAGGTCTCTATTATAAAATATCATTGAGTATTATGCATGTAACAAAGCTCTGTTTTGATCAGTAATTATATTATTAGTTGTAGAATTACTGACAATATATTTGAATCACTTCATTTAAAAAAGTGTTTATAAGTACATGTGATTCTATCTACAGAAATATCAGCATTCGATAAAAAATAAGACTATTGTATACTCAAGAAGTAGGAAAATTATAATATTTCTCTCTTTTTACCTGATTAAAGAAAAGTGTAGACCCTATAATATATATATTGTTCAATTGTGTCCTGGTAAGAAATAGATTAATACATACAAAACAAAATTTAGTAAAGATAACTGAATGCAAACATTTGTTTTGCAAAACACAAATATAAAGTGTAATTTGGCTCAGATTATCCAGAAATACATATATTCACATTTAAATTTTTACTTATATGTATATCTATATTTGTATCTAGATTATTATTACTATTAATATTTTAGCCCTAACTGGTTTGGCTCAGTGGATAGAGCATCGGTCTGCAGACTGAAGAGTCCCAGGTTCGATTCTGGTCAAGAGCATGTACCTTGGTTGTGGGCACAACCCCAATAAGGGGTGTGCAGGAGGCAGCTGATCAGTGTTTCTCTCACATTGATGTTTCTAACTATCCCTCTCCCTTCCTCTCTGTAAAAAATCAATAAGATCTAATACATGTATACATTTTTATAAGATACTAGAGGTCCAGTGTACATAATTCATGCACCAGTAGGGTCCCTAGGCCTAGCCAGCAATCAGGGCCGATCAGGGCAGTCCAGCTGCCAGCAGGGCCTTCCTTTATTTTGCACCACCCCCTGGTGGTCATCACACATAATGGCAAGTGATATAACTGGTCTCATAGTCGAACTCCTGTGGGGACACTTTGCTCCTAAAAAATGCCCATTGTAATGCAAAGTAATCAGTGTAATATTAAAGTTTATTTTCAATATATTCTTTAAAAGATACCAGAATTCTTTCTTTTTATTCAATTTTATCACTATTTCTTTACTCAATAGTTTTTATATCATGTTGCTTTTTTTTCATTTTCTCTACATTTTCTACTTTCTTTCCTTTTCCTAAAAAAATGACTTCATTTCCTCTCTGTCACATGATTCATTCCCTCATCTTTAGTTTAAATGAGGAACAATAAAATTAATTTAAAAACAGCAACATAAATATCCTGTTCATCCATATAACTATAACATGATCTCCTCTACAAAAATTTTTACTAACCTCCCATCTAAAGTGGCATTTCTTGTCATTCTTTATTTGTATATGGTTCAATATTCTTCCTAATACTTGTCACATCCTAACATTTACATGTGTGAAAGATTTACATATATGTGAACATGCATATATTTCAGGCTATTTAATCAATTTATATAATCCTCACTAATACTTATTAATTAAATAAATTATGTCAGGCCCCTTTTTTTACGACAAGCTATTTATATTTTTTTTTCAACTTTAAAATCTATCAGCTATAAGTAAGAAAAATCTAATGAATAGGAGCTTAATTATGCAGAGATTTATTACCCCACTTACCAAGAAGTAAGAAAGGAGCGGTTGCTGGCATCAATTTGCTCAACAAAATCATCCAGATCTGTTTTCTTTTCTTTTATTCTCATCTACAACCATAGCCTTTGCTGTTTCATCCTTCTTTTGTCCCTTGTGATTGCAGTAGGACTACCACATCTTTAACATCAAATCTATATTTCAGGTAAGGGTAGCAAGATAAAGACATTCTTTTCCACCTTTATAAAACACTAAAAGTTTTGCCAAAAGTTTCCTAGTAGACTTTCACTTAAGTTTTGCTGGCGGAAACTAGACATTCCTTCTCCTTGAACCAAGTCAAGGGAGAAACCCATTATAAACCCATTTGGCTGGACAATAGACTGTGCCACAATGGTGTTTTCTATACTTTACTCATATTCCCAGCTCCTGGCCTCTGTGAGGACTTTGGCACTTTAATTTATCTTCCTATTACTGTGCCAAGTACTGTCAAATAGTTTGAAATAGAATTAAATTGGATCATCTTTTCTGTGCTTTACCTTAAAAATGACCCTCCTGTTTCCCCTTGGCACTAACAATGATTGATTTAGAACAAAGGAAGAAGGAAACCATACCATCAGTCCTTCTTAGCAGTTCCGAATCGTTTGTTGAGCTAAACAGTATCTAACAATCTTTTTATTTGTCAAGCTTTCCTTACAAATGTAGCCACTGATACCAAAGTTCTTTTTTTATGACCTGTGAATTCTTTTTGACTTTTAATTCTGCCAAAGACACTGAATAAAGCATCAAATATTTACCAGATTTTTAAAAAGTATTAAAAGTGATGAAGTACATGAAAACAACTTCTTTTTCAAATAAAATAATTATAGCACATCTGGCATCATTTCTGCTGGCCCTGCCCTGCTGATTTTTCTCAGTAGGAACTTGGGATTCCAGATGTTGCCGATGCAGTTGGATGGTCACCCACAGTCTATCACCCTAAGGCACAAGGACCAGAGCCAAAACTGACTCAAAATTTCTGATGCCAAAAATTTTCAGAACAGCTGTGATACCTTGAAAAACACATAATCAGGTCCCGAATTATGAAAAGTCAACTTTATATAAATTGCTTTATTTATAAAAATATGAAAAGAGGTTATAAATTGCTTAATTTGTTTATATAAATTACCTATAAATTTTTATTATGAAATTTTTTACTCACCATGAGCTAGTGCCGTAAGTATTATCTCTCAAGATATTCTCTAGATTCAACAGAAAATTATTTTATTTGTAACAGGCTATTATATATATACTAGGTACTTTTGTGAATCCAGAAAGTAAGATCGCTCAAGGTATTATGAAACACATATTCTATTTTCCTCTGAGTTGAGATTTTACTTAAAGAAATAAATATATGTAACCATGTCAATATATGTATTTTCTGTGTATGATGCTACTTCCACTGCATCATGATTCTTCTTCTCTCATAACCAGAATAAAATGCATAAACAATTTTTCCAGAAAACCCAAGGTTTAGCCTTGTTAGTGACCCTATTCCTACTTTATCAAAATACCATTTGAAACCATTTTCTTTTCTTAAAACCAGACCTAAAGTACTGTACTTCTCTTTTATTTCCTTTATGATGTTTGACTTCCCTGCTAATTTCTTCTCATAATAGTAGTGATGAAAATAAATTAATTAAACTGTTAATTTAATTACTTATTTGTTATTATCAAAGGGTATGATTAAAAATGAAATAATTTTGTAACATGTTTATATATTATAATTCATTTCATTTTTACTTCACCCATAACTTGTGGATTAGTTTTCCATTGCTGTTAAAACAAATTACCACAAACTTAGTGATTTAAAATAACACAAAAATCTTATTTTACTCTTTTGGAGTTCTAAAGTCCTAAAATCAGTTAGTCAACAGGGATGCATTTATTTTGGAAGCTTTCTCTCTTTTTACCTAACACCCCCCTTATTCTATCATCACATCTTTTTTTTTTAATTCTCACCCTCCTGACTATCTCCTTTGATAAGGATCCTTGTGATTATATTTGACACTCATAGATAATCCTAGATATTCTCCTCATCTCAAAATTATTAATCCAATTACATCTGATAAACCCCATTACTGTGAAAAATTACATAGTCACAAATTTGTGGGATTAGGGTGGAGACATCTTTTGAACCCCATTAATGTACCTACCTAGCCTTCCTTTTCAATTATTACATAAAATCTATAATAATAAAAGTGTAATATGCAAATAGACCAAACCACCAAACAGCACAACGACCGTCCAGACAACCACACTATAACATGCACTGGTGTCAGGCCAGCCAAGGCAGGTGCAAAACAATTGGTTGGGGAACCTCACCATCGCCCTACGATCACTTGAAGAGGGAGGCCCAGACCCTCCAGCCAACTGATCTACCCAGCCAAGGCCTTAAAGCTTTTCTAAAATTATTTATGAATGATAGTGTTATTTTTATTTCTTCCTTTCTCTTGCATTATCAACCCAATCATTTTATCCTCAGTGTTGGCTGGAAAGGCCTTCAATGTTATGGTTTTACAAGAATTAACTCTAGTGTTTCACCAAGTTAAATATAAAATCTATAATAATAAAAGTGTAATATGCAAATAGACCAAACCACCAAACAGCACAACGACCGTCCAGACAACCACACTATAACATGCACTGGTGTCAGGCCAGCCAAGGCAGGTGCAAAACAATTGGTTGGGGAACCTCACCATCGCCCTACGATCACTTGAAGAGGGAGGCCCAGACCACCCTCTGTGTGGCCATCAATGGTAGAGCCCCGGCCAGGGGGCAGGGCCTCCCTCTGCTGGGCGATTGATCTGGGGGCCTTGTGATTGATCGCCCCACAGAGGGAGTCCCAGCAACTGGCCAGTGACACTGTGGTGGGTGTGCTGGGCCAGTCAAGAATTGCCCCACAAAGGGAGGCCCAGGCCAACCAAGCTATCACACTCCATTCCTGTCGTCTGCAGGGGGATGCAACCAGTGGCAGGGGAGGGGGTTAGCACTGCACAGATGGCAAGCAATGGCAGTGGTGGGGGTGGGGCCAGCTGTCAGCATCCAGGGGGATGAGAAGCCCCAACAGTCCCTGATAGCAGCCAGGCCTAGGGACCCTACCTGAGGGGTCCCAGATTGCAAGAGGGTGCAGGCCAGGGTGAGGGACATGCCCCTCCCATGCATGAATTTCATACGCTGGGCCTCTAGTTATTATAAAAAAGGGCCACCTCACATAACTAGCTGTCACCAACTAGATGCTAACTACCTAGAAATGAACCAAAAATATGTACATAGAGAAAACAAAATAAGAAATAAGATATATATAGTCAATTTTGCATTCTTTATTCATAGACTAACATATTGATGCTTCTTTAATCATTCTTTGTGATTTGATTTTCCTTAAACACAGAGATTGAGATGCACAGGATTATAAGAAGGAAGTGCTGATGCAGAAGGAGTTGTGACATGTAGAAACTAAGAGCCTGATAACCTTCCTGGGGCCAAGGTTTAAATTCCAAAGAATCAACTTCCTCAAGTCATATGAAAAATTTGAGTAATCATGCATAAACCCTATAAAATTTTTATAATATATACAAAGACTGTGGATTAACGAAACAAACTCTAGAACATAGGAAAAATAAAATTATCATAAAAGTCAAAATTTATTTACCCCATTTAAGAAACTTAGCAGAATGATTTACATTTGGGAAATATTTTTATGTAAATGCCTTCAAGACAAGTAATTATTTTGTTTAAAACAGGAAGCACTTGCTATCTGAAATTTTCACTTATATAAAATATGGTACTAGTGATACCAAATACCTGCAGTTTTCCTCTGTTACTAAACTGGCAACATTACCTTTGTGTTATTGAATAATTTGCTAATAATTTCATAATTGTACACCTAAAAGAACAATTACATAGACAGTAGGGATATGGAAAATAACATTTAAAATATGGCTTATATAGTGGGTCTTCAACCTTGAAACCTGAACAAAGTATCTTGTTATACATTAGGTTGAAGTGAAACCTTCATCTGGGCTCTCAAGTATACACACATTTGACTAAGATGATACAGAAATTCCGTTTTACTAATCAACCATTTATCTTGCTTGTATCAACCTATCATAAGTATATTTTAATTGACTCCAATTGCATGTTGAATTTTATGTGTGTATAAATAAATTAAGAATATGGTTCCCCCAAGTGGGACACAGGCCCTGCCACCACCCCAGAGCAACACCCCACCAAATCACAATCGACACTGCTGAAACCCCATGGCACAAAATACAGCCCACAGCCCAGCCCAGCCCGGAAATGGTGGCTGTGGGTGCTGGGTAATGATGTCATGTAGCAACACCCGGCTTCCTCTCCCTAGTGACTATCCTCCTTGAAGTTTATTCAACCCAGGGACACAGCTTGCTTTAAAGCAAGGTGCAAACATTTTACACTTTAACCAAATGTCTGTGAAGTGTTTTCCCGTGCCTCATCTCATTTGATCTTCACAAAAGTCCCAGAGTAGGTTGATAAGAGACTGGGTGAAATCCTATTTTCATTATCCAGAAAACAGGATTTAGAAAGCTTAGAAACATCACCTAACTGAATAGAAATAAGAAATGGCTGCCCTGGCCAGTTTGGCTCACTGGATAGAGCATCGACCTGGGGACTGAAGAGTCCCAAGTTAGATTCTGGTCAAGGGCATGTACCTTGATTGCAGGCACATCCCCAGTAGTGGGTGTGCAGGAGGCAGCTGATTGATGCTTCTCTCTCATCAATATTTCTAACTCTCTAGCTTCCTCCCTTCCTCTCTGTAAAAAAATCAATAAAATATATTAAAAAAAAAGAAATGGTGGACCTTGAAAATGACTTCAGGTTTTCTCACTGGGCATAATATAGCCAAACACTGCTGCAGTTAAATATTTTATCCTTTGTTCTCCCTGCATGATCTACAATAATAATCTGCTTCTTGTTGATATTTACTGCTGTGTTGCTGACAATTACCTGAAAGAGAAGTTGGGATGCTTCACTGGGCTAGAAAAAGTTCTCAGACATGGTTAGTAATATGTTGCTTTCTCTCGAGTTTGAAGAGTGTGTGGTTAAAGTTAAAGTTTTAAATACTTCATCACAAGGGAAATTAGTCAAGCACTCTGAGAGTATTTTTACACTTAATGTGATATATTAGGAG
>NW_006294998.1:719875-723878 GCF_000327345.1 Myotis davidii | reverse complement strand
GCCCCGCCCCGTGAACCCCCCCCCCCCCAGCCAGAAGAGCCACCACAGCTGTGAACAGCACCCACCAGTGGAGCTGCTGCCAACTGAAGAGCAGCTGCTACCGCAACCGCCCGAAGAACAACCACAGACCAAGGACTCACTGCCACCCAGGGAGCAGCCACTGAACGACTCAACGTCTAGATATGTCAGAGAGATCAAACATGGGTAGACAAAGAAACCCCCAAAGGAAAGAGAAGGAGGACTCTCCAGAACAGCAGCTAAGTAATACAGAGGCATGCAACATGGTAGAAAAAGAATTCAGAATAGGAGTCCTAGAGTGCATAAACTGGATGGAGGAAAAAATCGACAACCTCTGCAAGAAGCAAGAAGAAACAGATGAAAAAATCAACAACTTAAGTAAGACCCAAGAAGAAATGAAGAGTGATATAGCTGCAATAAAAAACACCATTGAAAGTATCAACAGTAGACTAGGAGAAGCGGAGGACCGAATTAGTGAATTAGAAGACAAGGAAGCAAAACATACCCAAAATGTACTGCAATTGGAGAAAAAAATTAAAAGACAGGAGGAGAGCCTAAGGGAGCTTTGGGACAACATGAAATGAAACAACATAAAATAATAATCTTCGTGTTGATATTTATTGCTGTGTTGCTGACAACGACCTGAAAGAGAAGTTGGAGGGTTTCACTGGGCTGTGAAGAGTTTGGCTAAATCATTAAGCACATTTATTCTATAGCTATAAAAGGCTAAGTTGACTTGCACATTCACAATACATATAAAGCTCTTGCTGGCACCAATCGCACATGTATGTTTCAATCTGTCATTGTTGATCTTGAATTTGGTTGACACTTCTATTATAGAGAAAGGGCAAGTAGCGATATTAAAATATTTTTTAATTAATTTCCTTTCAATGTGCATGAATTCATGCACTGGGCCATAGTTTAATAATAAAAGGCTAATTTTTCATCAGCTCTAATTATTATAAAATTTTCTTCTGATATATAGTGATAGAGATAGTTGTATACATTATTTTAATTATTGATTTCATTTTTAATTAATAGTTTGAGGTATACTTTTTTATTTGGCCTTTCATGAATCTCTAGTTATCTTTATCAATTTACTTTAGTTTATAGTTCTGTTATGAAAAGTTTAATTTGACTATATATTTTTCTTTCTCATAAATTTGTGATATAAGCAATCAATCTTTACCCTCCATCATGCTGCCATGAATTACATTAGTTGTCAAGTGAAAAGAATATCAGTTCAAATGCTTGATTGTGCAATATGCACATTATAATAGGAGAGTTACCTTAGTTGCTGCTTGTTTATCATTTTCAAACAGTCTTTTAAAAAGACATAAGCAGATGTCAGACATCTGCTAGTTTCAGGTGACAAGTCATTTTGAGAGAAATAATTTAAACATTTAAGGTAAAAATAAAAATGCTTAGTTACTTTATGTTAACATAGAACTCTAAAGATTATTAGAATAAGAATTTCCTTTCTAAAGGTTTTTATATGTTTTGGACACACAGATATATGTTTTACAGGCTTTATATGCACATCAAGGATAAAGAGAATGGATGATAGAGAGAAAATAAGAATGAAGTATTTGAGTTTTAACCATGTATATTATCCTCAATGACTATTCTAAATTCCTTGAGACTATTAACTAAAACCCAGGTTCAGCTGCCTGCCCCATTGAAAGCCAAACTCATGATGCAGGTGGTGGTGAGACAGGAAAGAGGTTTATTTAAGTGTCAGCCACCTGAGAAGATGGAGGACTTTTGTCCTAAAGCCCATCTCCCCATCTCAAAGCAGGCATAGGTTTTTATAAGGAGGGAGAGGGAAATTAGAACAAAGAAATCAAGGGGGAGGGGGTTGAAAAGTTCCCTACATGTAGGCCAGCACGGTCTATTCTGATAAGGACCTTGAAACTGGTCAAGTGATGGTGTGTATAATCCTGATTTTTGTTTGAAAGTCAGAAAATCAACTGGAGCAGGACTGCCTGATGGTCAGACTCTGTATCTTCTAAAGTTAGTTCCCAGGATTCTCATACAAACACAATGCTTATCTACAAGCTACATGATAGTCAGAGTCAGCATTTACAGAAACAATTTGAAAATAATGATGGGGTGGTTTACAATTCCCCACTAGATTAATAAACCTAAATGAATTGATGTGGGTAGAAGAAATGCACACAAGGAAGCATGATATTTGTTTCTCTATAAGTAATAGGTTAGGACCATATTATGCATGTTTGGAGTAGGGGACCAGAAAGATGGGCTAAAGTAATTCAGGCTAACATTTATTAACTGGGTTAAATGTTTTATATGGTTTGTCCTATAAAATAAAAGGGCAATATGAAAATTGACCAAACGGAGGAATGACCAGTCGCTATGACACGCACTGACCACCAGGGGCCAGACGCAAAACACAGGAGATGCCCCGTGGTGGTCATTGGACTCGCACAGGGGGAGCGCTGCTCAGCCACATGCAGTGGCAGTGACGGGGTTAAGGATGTCCAACTGATGGCTTAGGTATGGGGAGAGGGCTTAAGCCATCAGTCAGACATCCACAGAGGGCTCCTGGACTGCAAGAGGGTGCAGGCCGGGCTGAAGGATCACCCCACCACCCCAGTGCATGAATGTCATGCACCAGGCCTCTAGTCTTATATAATTCCTTTTCAATGCTGTATTACTAGACTCTAGCATTATTTAAATTTCAAAAGTAATATTACTGGGGCTATGCATGGTAAATATTATATAAACAGTCATATTGTTACTGGAGGGACACTTTCAAAGGAGAAATTTAGCAAGAGTGACAAGATCTATTAGAGTGTCAAGTGTCAAGTGACAGTATATTATTGGAGATCCAAAGAGAGTGGGTGGGCTGTTGGGTAGCAGCTGTCCTGAAGTCCTTGCTAAGCCTCCTATATTTCCTTGGGTTCAGAAAAGAGTAGGCTTTCTTTTAACCTATCCAATCTTTTTTTTTGGATTTTTCAGGGGCTTGTGCCCTTCTCCAACCCAATCCTTTTCCAAGATTTTCTCAGGCTAATCCCCTCCCCATTTTTGACATCATGTTGGTTCTTAATGCACATGCCTTGCAGCTCTGCTTCTCATTTGTCTTTTATTGTGCATGTACTCAGTGAAAGGAATTCCATCTTGCTGTTTTCTCCCTCCCCTTCCTAATACAGCAGAACAGTGTCAGTGCCTCCAAAGTGACTGAAAGGCTGTCTTTCTTGCCTAGGCAGGATGTTGTCCAGAAAGAGGTAGTTTACTCTCTGGGCTGACTGTGAAACTGCTGTTTCCCTACTTAATAAGGCTTAGTTTGCTCTCATCTTTTTCATTAATAACCAACTAACTGTTTAATCTGACAATATAGCTAGTAAGCACCAGAGATTTGGGATTTGAATTTATTTATATATTCAACAAATGAATTAAGCAGGTGCCAGGACACAGAGGATACAAAGTCCTACCATCATTGATTATATATACTACTAGAGGCCCAGTGCATGAAATTCATGAACTGGTGGGGGGAGGTTGCTCAGCCCAGCCTGTGCTCTCACAGTCCGGAGCCCTCAGGGGATGTCTGGCTGCCAGCTTAGGTCTTCTTCCCATGGGGAGTGGGCCTAAGCCAGCAGTCGAACATCCTTAGTGCTGCCGTGGAGGTGGGAGAGGCTCCCACCACTGCCACTGTACTCGCCAGCCTTAAGCCTGGCTTCTGGCTGAGCAGCACTCCCCCTGTGGGAGCGCACTGACCATCAGGGGGCAGCTCCTGCATTGAACCTCTAACCCCTGGTGGTCAATTCACGTCAAAGCAACCGATTGTTCCACTGTTGGGCCAAAACTGGCTAACATCCCCTAAGGGGTCCCAGATTGTGAGAGGCCACAGACCAGGCTGAGGGACCCCACTGGTGCACGATTGGGGCTGGGGAGGGACATGGGAGGTTGACCAGCCAGGGAGGGACCACAGGAAGGCTCCAGGGCATGTCCAGCCAGTCTCCCT
>NW_006294998.1:711566-717605 GCF_000327345.1 Myotis davidii | reverse complement strand
GCCCCACTGGGTAGGTGCGCGCAACCAAGGGACATGCCCTTGACTGAAATCGAACCTGGGACCCTTCAGTCCACAGGCCGATGGATGCTCTATCCACTGAGCCAAACCAGTTAGGTCTATTGCTATCTATTTAGATGAGTGTGTGTATGTGTGTGTGTGTGTGTGTGTGTGTGTGTGTGCGCGCGCGCATTGGTTTTTAAAAACTGTACGAAAGCAGCTGTTAAAAATAATTTGTGAGATAATGATTTTAAAACTTCTTTCATAAACTGGACATGTCGCAACAATAAAGCACAGCAACATAATATTACTCAGACATTCTATGTACCAATCATTTATTTTTACTAGAAATTTTCAGAGAGATAGAACAAGGAAATTATTATGCATAACTAGGGGCTCAGTGCACAAATTCATACACCTTGAAAGGAACTGTGGGCTGCGATGGGACCCAGCCCAGCCCCTCCCACCACAGTCCCCTGTCCCCTGTCTGCCAGCAGCCCAGCTCCCACCACTGCTGCTCCCACTTTCTGATGGCGCTGACCCCGCTGGCACCCACTGACGGCACAGAGTGATTGGGGCCAGTGCCAGCAGTGGGTGCGAGTGGGGCCAGCAGAAGTGGGGGGAAGTGGAGAAACCCTCATTGGTGATCAGGGCCTACAGCCACAGCTTGCACCTGCTGATGGTGCTGAGTGATTGGGACTGGTGCCAGGCACCAGCACTGGGTGTGAGCGGTGGCTCCAGTGCCAGCTGCATGTGTGAGCGGGGCTGGCACTGGCAGTGGGTGTGAGCAGGGCCAGCGCCAGCAGCAGGTGCAAGTGCCAGGCAGGACTGCAGCATGCAGGAGCAAAGAATTTTTAGTAACCACCAGAGGCTCGCCCCAATGACAGCGACCGACGCCCCGCCTTGGTCTGGTGCCCCCACTCACCTGCTCCACCTTCCCACCACAGCCAACACCCACCATGTTCAACACATGCCCCCTGGTCATTAGAGCACATCATAAGACTGATTGTTCGGTTATACCGCCAATGGGTCTATTTGCATATTAGCCTTTTATTATATAGGGTAATCTGACAAGGATCTGCTTTAATTTATTCAATATATAAAAATTTCTAAGGTATGCTTACAAATAGATGCTGTAGTATGCTTGATCATCTGTTTTAATTTATATACCATCTCATCAGAGATCTCAGTGTACTTCTACTAATTGCAATACTAAAATTGATGCTAAAGAAATAAAACACAGCAGAGGAATAAATCAAAGCATGCAATGGAGTCTTTATCACACCCTTAGGTAGAACGGTTTGGGACAGATATAGACCCTAAAGAATTAATGGAATCCTCAGGCGCAGGCCCTTCACAAAAAAATCATTTCTATTACATTTTGGCAGCACAGAATTTGAATCTTGGGGATTTTTAGTAGACCATAAAATTCTCAATTAATTATGTTAATTAAAGCATTTTAACTGAAGCAATCATTAATCCTTGATTAAACATAAATCAATATCTCATTTGTAAACCGGGGGGCTATTTACATTGAGAGAGGAGATAAGTTCATCAAGTAAGATGGGACAGATTTTAACAAGAAAAATTTAGTTCCACAACTAAAATGAAGCTACTTTAAATGTGCTGCAACTTTTGAAATTGTAATTTTGTTGGTTGGCATTGTTACATGATTAATATATCTAAGCATGTTTCCCTAGTGTGGCATTTCTGTAGTCTCCACTGGAAATTAGTTATGTTATAATTATTCTGTTTAAATTGCACATTTATTTCTGAGGATACATGTTGTTTAGCCAGTGCCATGTCAACAAAGATAATTTCCAAGCTTATTTCAGGATAACATACTAAAATTAATTTCTTTCAAATTAAGAAGTATTCGTTATATTAGTTACAAATTTTATTTCATGTTTTTAGGGGAAAAATGGCTCAAAGACAATTTACGTTCTCAAGGGTCATATGCCACTTAGCAGAAGTACTGCTCCCTCTACTTGGAATTGGGTTAAACAGAAACACCATCAAGAAATTCTAAATAAGAAATTTAAAAATTATAATCAATTCAAAACAAATTCAGATAACAGATTTGCAAAATTAGTAGAAGAGAATAAAATGGAAGCAGACTTAAATGTACTTACGTTTTACTCTATCCACTGCCTGATTATACTGGTTTCTCTGAAGTCTCCCAGAAGCCCTAAGACAGCTATTTACATTTTTTTTTATTCCATGGCTGTGAAAAGGATAAAAAGAAGGCCAACAGGAATGCTGTGTGTGACTTTTCACCCTATCTTTCTGAAAATCTATATAATAAAAACCTAAGCAACAGTTACGGTGCAATGACCAGAACAACCGGTCACTATGATGTGCACTGATCACCAGGGGGGAGATGTTCAATGCAGGAGCTTCCCCCTGGTGGTCAGTGCACTCCCACAGGGGGTGCATCACTCATCCAGAAGCCCAGCTCATGGTGGGCAAGCACAGAAGAGGAGCCTCTCCCTTCTCCATGGTAGTGCTAAGGAGCAGTGAGCCGAGTGGTAAGGAGCAGTGAGCAGGTGGGCAATAAGGAGTGAGGGGTACCAGACTGCAAAAGGGATGTCCACCTGCTGGCTTAGGCCCATTCTGTGGGGAGTGGACCTAAGCCGGCAGGCGGACATCCCTGTGGAGTCCTGGACTGCAAGAGGGCGCAGGCCAGGCTGAAGTACCCTCCTACGCGCCCCCCCCCCGCATGAATTTCATGCACCAGGCCTCTAGTTAGGTATAAAATTCCAAGATTAAATGATCAGATTCCTTCCTAGCTCAGGTACCAGCACTATACACATCTGCTAAGCATCCTTATCTTATAGTATTGACAGAGTGTAGTCTTTTTTGCATTGACTGTGTTGCAATAACCAGGTGAAGATGACATATGCTAACACTCAACAGAATGAGTTGAAGAGAGGAAGTTATTGTATAACATCTCTATGGTATACTGGGAACAGTGTTTTATTCATTGTTATTTTACCTGAATTGTGATTTTGACATTTTTACTTTTCAAATAAGGCAACTATGATTTTTGGATAGTATGACACCATGTTATCTGAAAACTTCCCTATCCCTTTACCACTTTAGCTCAGTTTAAAACTGATTGTTTCCTGAAGACATATTACTTCCCTGCTGTCTGCTCTATAAGAGATCCCCAACTCTTCAACACTTAAAGCTCTGAAGTTGTGGAATGTTGGCACTCCAGCTACCTCTCTTCTATAAGCATGCCAGCTTCTCTGAGACAAGTACCGCCTGCTTTGTAGTCTTCTCATCATCACTATTCCATCTAGTGAGTTCTTCATTCCTTACCCCCAACTTCAAGTATTGGTGATGTCAGCTTTCCTACTTAAAATCCTTCAGTGGCTTCCATTAAATTCTAAACCTAACTGCTGGCAGGATCAGTGCCCAGACAACTTTTCAACCTTATTCTGTACCTCTTCTTGCTCACCAAGCATTGGACATACTTGTTATCTTCCAGAAACTCAAATATTCCACTTTGTTTCACCTATGACTTTATGATTAAGTTTTTGTACTTCTCATCTCAGGACAGCTACTTCTCTTTTGCTTTATCTCAAATGCAATGCCATTTTCTCAGAACTGAAATGTAAGGGAGTCCATGGTTCACTACAAAAAGATTTACCTTTTTCTAGCGCTAATATGATTTTGATAACACTGAGAAGTTAAGGGCTTACCAGTTCTTTCAGGAAAACTGAGTTTCTGTTATAAAGTCCAGTTCAAACTGCTCCAGTATTTAATTATTCATATCCAGTCTGTTTTACCATACTATATTTAAAATAATTTTATTTGTTTGTTGTAAAATTATGTCTAATCTCATATATCCAGATATTGTTTCTCCTAAGTGTAGTTTTATGGTCAAAAAATTGACTTACTCCTTTCCATAGTAGAGAAGACTCCTTTATTTTTATGAGGCAATCTGCCAGGGTTCTGAGCCATTGACAACCTTGATACAACAACATTTAACTACCAGTAGCAGGACCAGAAACTCTTTATCAATCTCTTTCTTCCACAATATTGCCTCCAGGAGTGAAACTCCTCTGCTGGTGCATGTTGAACGAGATTTAAAACTCTCCTCCTATTCCCTGACATTGCACTATACAAGAATATTGCTAGTTTCTGACATTTTGTAGCCCCTAGAGATGAAGCAGTGTTTGTGTAATCACCACTCACAGAGTGGGGTCCAGATCTCCAGGCAATTTTATCTTGGCACTTGAAGCAAGTGGGATATTCAAACCAGCCCATGCTTATCTGATATGAACTTCATTTGTGCCTCAATAAAATGTTGAAAATGTACACTTTGATACATATTTGAATATTAATTTTTAAAAAATTCCTTCTATATTAAACATAATTTTTGTCTAAAATGAACTCTCCAACTGTGCATAGTCCACAGATTTGTATACTGACAGGTTTATATGACATGTGTACATGTAAGATCATTTAACCCTAAGCCAATTAAACTAATCCAAAAGCAGATTGTAAAAATGTCTTCAGCCCTAACTGGTTTGGTTCAGTGGATAGAGCGTCGGCCTGCAGACTGAAAGGTCCCAGGTTCGATTCCAGTCAAGGGCATGTACCTTGGTTGCGGCCACATCCCCAGTGGGGGGTGTGCAGAAGGCAGCTGATCGATGTTTCTTTCTCATTGATGTTTCTAACTCTCTATCCCTCTACCTTCCTCTCTGTAAACAATCAATAAAATATATTTTTTTAAAAAATGTCTTCAGACTTAAGATGATTCAAATCAATTTATCATCAGCCTCTGTGTCCATGAGTTCTAGGGTTTTGATTTAATTTGATAAATGGGTGGTAATTGCACCTTTGTTCAACTGATTCAGGGTCAACCAAGGGGATTTATAGTCTATATATAAACTTGGCCCAGAAACACAAAGTAAAGTTGATGTTAATACCATACAATACCACAGTATCAGAGGGTCCAGAGTTTTGAAAACTTCCTGAGGGGCTTCTGTCTATTTTATCTGACTCTGAAGCAAGTCTTTCTGAATTGAAATCCCCGCGCAGGCTAAGCAATCTTTAAAAATTGTCTTCCTTTTCTGGTACCGTGTAGTTCTACAAGCACCCAAACTTGAGGTTTCATCTTGTATCCCAAATAATTGATTGCAATTTTCTTTTTAAAGAGCAATTTAGTGTCACCTGTTAACATAATAAATATGTCTCTAAATTATATTTTAATAGTTATATTAAAAACAACAGACTATATTATTGTAACATGACCAGATTTTTAGCATAAATCATACATTATCAGATTTTATTAATTTTTTGTCATGTTTAATTTAGTAGTAATTTATTTATTTTGTACTACGAGATATTTATGTTATTAAATATCCTGTGTGAGATATGTTCATAAATTTGTGCGAGATCATTTATATGTGCTTTCAGTTCCTCCTTTTTATAAACACAGTCCCTGACAGAGCAAAAAAGCAAGAGAGAAAACCCATGATTTCTCTCTTTCTCCCTCTTTCAATCACACAGGAATGTCTCCCATGGGCAGAACTTAACTCAAAACTAACAGCAATAGAAGGATGAATGTGAATCTGAGACCCACAGAGCAAGGGAAAAATTATGGGTAGCTAACTGCCCTTATTTCTTTATCTTGTCACTAAACTGTAGTTAAATGAGCAAAAACCTTCCACCATCATTCTTCTCATATTCATTTTCCCTATGCTTATACACTGAGTGTCCAGATTATTATGACCACCTGACATTTCTAGGCATATTAGCTATAATTTCGGACCAGGCCATTATAAATAGGGAAGCAGGTTGCTTACTTGACAGTAGAAGTGATTTTTTCTGAAGATATGGGTAAACAATGTGATTTAACAGACTTTGAACATGGGAGATTATATATTTACTAGAGGCCCGGTGCATAAAAATTTGTGCACTCGGGGAGGGGGAGTGGTCCTTCAGCCCAGTGTGTGCCCTCTTGCAGTCTGGGACCCCTCAAGGGATGACCACCTGCTGGCTTAGGTCTGCTCCCCGATGGCAGCCCTC
>NW_006294998.1:666639-710610 GCF_000327345.1 Myotis davidii | reverse complement strand
ACCTTGATCAGCAATGATACTTAGGTATGTTGTGTTATTCAGACATTCTTCCACACGAATTAAAGGGCCCAAATCATGCCAGGAAAACATGCCCCAAACCATAACACTGTCCCCACCAGCTTGAAGGGTTGTACTTATGCATGTGGGGTACATGCTTTCATGCTGTTTCCCACCAAATTCTCACTCTGCCATTCGCATGATGCAACTGGAAACTTGATTCATCAGACCACATGACTTTTTTCCAATGTTCAGTTGTCCAATCCTTGTGTTCCTGTGTG
Organism: Myotis davidii; assembly: GCF_000327345.1. Taxonomy (NCBI): domain Eukaryota; kingdom Metazoa; phylum Chordata; class Mammalia; order Chiroptera; family Vespertilionidae; genus Myotis; species Myotis davidii. Next base: position 710,332 of record NW_006294998.1, on the reverse strand, counting down.
AATTGGAGACATTGTATCTTGGTAACTGCAGACAGCGAAGCTGTTCGAACAGGACTTTGGCTTCCATATCCCATATGATGCAGTGTATGGCTAATTTGCCTACAAACATCAGGTGTTCATAATAATCTGGCCACTCAGGTAATAGCTTCTGTTCTCAGCTCTTTCTGTTAATTACCAGGATGCACCTTGGGTTGTCAGTGTTTTATACCTTGTAGCACAGCTCATATGCTCATTTAGGATTATCTTAGGTTTCAGTGATCTTGCTTACATTGGGTTGTTATAATTGTTTTTATTAACTTTATGACTAGAATGACAGTACTATGAGGATGAGCAAAGTACTCCACATGTTCCTGGCATAATCTTCTTCACACCCACAATGTAACGAATTTTTATAACAAAAACAACCACCATTTCAGTCTACATCATCTTCCCGTATTTGTCTGTTGGTCCTGTAACATAAGACTAATTAATGGCTGATAGTGAAACTAAGCTTCTAGGACAATGCAAGCATTGTTGAATCTTCTATCAAAGCAAAATATATACTAAATAAAGTAAACAAATATTGCAACAAGATTATTGCAATAGGGAAAAGGGCCACAATTCAACCTAAGCTTAACTCCACTAAATAAAAAGGATTAGAAAGATTTGAAGACCTGGAGTAGGGGCAATCGTAGGTTGTCTGCACTTGCTAACTAGCCATATGCAAAGGAAAAGTAAGCTTTCTGGTATCCTCTTTACAGGACATAGTTTTACAAGTTGGAGCAAGTTTCCTTCCCTATAGTGTCACAGAAATGGAAAAAATAAGGGCTCTATATACCTTGATGATTATATGTCACTGAGATGGTTTCCATGTCCTGGAGAAAGACATTCCTGGGTTAGATGTTCAATTTCACTAGCAATTAGGGAGTTTCAAATAAAACCTACAATGAGATACCGCTTCATACTGTTAGAATGGCCATTATAAACAAAACAAGTAATAGCAAGTTTTGGAGAGGTTGTGGAAAGGCTGTGATATTCACTGCTGGTGGTAATGTAATCTGGTACAGTCTCTATGGAAAATGGCATGGAGGGTCCTCAAAAAATTAAGAATGGAGTTACCTATGTGACCCAGCAACCCCTCTGCTGGGTACCTATCTGAAAAATTTGAAAACATTTGTTTGTAAATATATATGCACCCCTTTGTTCACTGCAGCATTTTTCATGTGGTTCAAGACATGGAAACAACTGAAGTGTCCTTTGATAGATGATTGGCTACAGAAGATGGGGTCCATATATATACACAAGGAAATACTATTCAGCCATAAGAAAAGATGAAATACTGCCATTTGCAACAATGTGGATGGACCATGAGACTATCATGCTAAGTGAAATGTCAATCAGAAAAAGTTAAGAACCATTTGTTTCACTCATAGTAGGGATATAAAACTGAAATAACTAATGAATGAACAAGAAAAAACAAAAATTATTAGACACAGAAAACAGAATGGTGGTCACCAAAGGGAAGGAGAGTGGGGTAGACAAAAGATTAAAGGGGGTCAAATATAAGGTGACAGAAGATTTGAATTTGGGTGGTGGGCACACAATACAATATACATATCTTCTGTCATAGAAATGTACACTTTAAACCTATATAATCTTATTTAACTATAGTTCTATTATCTAATGTAAGTTTAATCGCCATTGCCTTTAAACCTAATGGAGGTCAGAGCCAATTCCAAAGTTAATCCTTGAGGCTTAGCTGTAACAATGTCTGGTACTCATTATTAAGTCACTCATGTATCACCTGCAATTCAATGTGTTTTAATTAAAAAGGAATTTAATACAATGAAATCTTAGAAAAAGGAACCCAAAATATTTGATCTACTCAAGAGAGAAGTACAAACTAATTATATGTAGCATACTATAATTTTTTGATAAGCAGATTTCCACTGATATTTCTATTTAGTGCTTTTATATTTTATTATTAATGATGCATTCTAATTTTAAATCAATGTTATTATATTTATTGAGCATTTTCAATGTGCCATAAATATTGAGATCGAGAAGTGCTTTATTTGCATTATTTCATGGACCGCACAGAAACCATAAAAAGATTTGTTTTAATACAATGAGTTCTTTGCCAGTAAAGAGACTTATGTTGGTGAGGCAACCTGGCCAAATAATATATATCCCAAGAAACTAGAAACACCAATGGTTCGATTCCAGTCAAGGGCATGTACCTGGGTCACAGGCACATCCCCAGTGGGGAGTGTGCAGGAGGCAGCTGGTTGATGTTTCTCTCTCATCGATGTTTCTAACTCTCTATCTCTCTCTTTTCCTCTCTGTAAAAAATCAATAAAATATATTTAAAAAAAAAGGAAGGATCTCCTACCATTTGCAACAGCGTGGATGGACCTGGAGAGCATTATGCTAAACAAAATAAGTCAATCGGAGAAAGATAAATATACCATGATCTCACCCATTTGTGGAATATAATGAACAACATAAACTGATGAACAAAAACAGGTCCAGAGACAGAAACATTGATCAGACCATCAAACCTCAGAGGGAAGGTAGGAGAGGGTGAGGGTAAGGGGGTGCGGGATCAACCAAAGGGCTTGTATGCGTGCATATGAGCATAACCAATGGACACAGACACCAGGGATGCGGGAGTGAGGGCATGAGTGGGGGGCTAGGGCCATGGAGGAATAAGGACACATATATAATACCTTAATCAGTAATGAAAATAAATAAAAGGGCCAAAGCTAGAGCTTGAAGTTGATTCTTCCTCTTAGACTAAAAATCCATGTTGACAACTATTTTGTAATATAGACTCTCAAAATATAAAATTATGAGCACTATTCTAGAAGTCACTAAATTTTGGTAGGACACCTGGCACTTGTCAAAGTTGAAATAAAAATATATTTGTTTTCTCTTCTGGTGGCATGTAGGGGCCACAACATTAGTAACAAAGAAACAGAATTTCCAGAGGTGAGGCCTGGAAATCAGGATTTTAAAAAGATTCCCAGGTGATTCTAATGTGCAGCCAAGGTTGAGAACCACTGGGTTAACCTAAGAAGAAAAATAAAGTTTAGAAGGTTGTGTCAATGTTTTCATTGAAAGTATATTTATTATTTCACTGGTACATCTCAGTGAGCATTCTAGATAATATTTTGAGAAAATTTCTAATGGACATTTATTTATTTGCAGTATGTGCAATAGCCATGAAATATTGTTTTCTTGAGGTTAATTGGTTGTATTCTTTCCTAAAAGAAGAGAAAGAACAAAGTAACCCTGGGAGTTATTTGATGATGCTTTTAATTTATTTATAATTAATATTTTAAAATAGAGAAAGGTGCAAATATTATAAACAGACATTTCAACGAGTTAATGCAATTTGAACCTACGTAAACTTCATCCAGGACTCAGGGGTGGGCAAACATTTTGACTCGAGGGCCACAACGGGTTCTTAAACTGGACAGGAGGGCCGGAACAAAAGCATGGATGGAGTGTTTGTGTGAACTAATATAAATTTAAAGTAAACATCATTACATAAAAGGGTATGGTCTTTTTTTCCAATAGTTTTATTCATTTCAAATGGGCCGGATCCGGCCCACGGGCCGTAGTTTGCCCACGGCTGATCCAGGTCCTGAATCAGAATACTACCTGCACCTCAGAACCCTCCCTCAAGTTTGTTTTCCCAATAGCAGTTTTATTTTTTCCAACGTAACCTTGTGCTGACTTCTAATTCCCTATATATATATTTTTTTGATATAGGACTTTATATAAAGAAATTATGTAATGTACATTTCTTTTAATTTGGCTTCATTGACTAAGTTTGCTATCTGTGGTGTTTATATCTGTAATTAGTTGATTTTTCTTTGATGTATAAATACACTTAGCTTGGCCAGTCTTCCTCTAACTCAGTGGTTCTCAACCACTGTTATGGGGTGAGGCCACAACATTAGTAACAAAGAAACAGAATTTACAGAGGATGAGGCCCAGAAATCAAGATTTTAAAAAGATTCCCAGGTGATTCTAATGTACAGCTAAGGTTGAGAACCACTGCTCTAACTATTCAAGTTAATGTGCAACTGTGTCTCATTGTTTCTGAGTGTGCATTCACATGTTGTTAATGTAGTTGAGTACCTTTTCATTTACTCTTTGGCTAAGTCTTCTAGTCTCTTGCTTATTTTTTAAAAAATATATTTTATTCATTTTTTTTTTACAGAGAGAAAGGGAGAGGGATAGAGAGTTAGAAACACGGATGAGAGAGTAACATTGGTCAGCTGCCTCCTGCACACCCCTCACTGGGATGTGCCCGAAACCAAGGTACATGCCCCTGACCGGAATCGAACCTGGGACCCTTCAGTCCACTCTCTATCAGGCCGACTCTCTATCCACTGAGCCAAACCGGCCAGGGCTCTTGCTTATTTTTTAATCAGGTGTCTGCCTCTCTTGATTTGCACACTATCATCTTTATTTTGAATATAGACTTTTCTGTTTTACAAATATTATCACACGTTTGGGGGCTTGCATTTCCATTCTCCTACTTGCATCTTTTGAAGAAAGGAATTCTAAGAAAGAACAAGTGGAGTTATATGTGATTATTCTAGAGAGAATATAAATGTGGTTTCTGAAGAGCAGTTTTCATGAATGACTTGCCTACTAAGTATTCTAATTTTGATTTTTCTTTTTTCACACAAGAAAATCATCTAAAAACTGCCCAAAGTGGTTTAGTCTCTTTACAGTTTCTCAGAAGTTGCAAGGTTTTAAGTGGCAAAATTTTTATAAAATCCAAATTGAAAAGATGTTCCCTCAAATGAATACCTCTATCTTGTAATTCTCTTATATCTTGAATTTCAGTTGTTCATTTATTATTTCTAGTTGAAATTTTATTAAAAACTCCTCATAACTAAGAGGAGTTTGTTCACATTGAAACAGCATAATATATTGTGTTTACGCTCCTAGCCTGATAGCACTCCTGACTTTGGGTTCAAACGGGTATTGATCTATTTTCTTCATCCTTGTAAGCTGAGGAATATGCATTGCTCAATTTCACAGGAGACTAGATCACACCAATTTCCACTACTTTCAAGTTCTCTAACACTTCCTTCTGATATTTTTCAAACATATCCCATTTCAGATTACTTTTGAGGAGTTGAGACTTTCTGTTTTCTTATAGATTAAAAATATCTGTAGTTGTATTGTAAAATATATTTTATTCTTTTCTCAGCAGAAGACAAGCGATAAGCAAATTCTTCATCTCTTAATTCACTCTAGTTCAGGTTCTAATAACATGTATTTTATGCTTTTCCTAAGTTTATTATTTTACCTTTTAAAATTTAATATTGTGAAAAGATATATGTATATGAATGTATATGTATGTGTGTTAGTTAATTTTAAGTCTGTCTTCTCACAACAGAATTGACACAGTATTTTACAAGTTTTTTAGGGTCTCATCAAGTAATCAGAATACCTTGTAGAGTTTTCTCTTAGGAAAGATTTTATGCCAATTCAGTCACAGGAAGACTTGATGATTTGAGAAATTCCAAACCTACCCAGATGGCAAAATGTGATAAAATTAAGACACTGTTTCCAAAAGTGAAGTATAGAAAAAAATCAAGTGTGTTCCTGCACAAACTGAAACTACTGAAAGGTAAAAAAATATCACAGTCCATTCATAAGAGATAAAGGATGTGCCTCAGATCTTCTCACTCAAACTAGAGGACTTCTAAGAAGCTGAAAGGTGGGGTTTTTTGTGCATATAGCAGAAGAAGCCAAAAATAGAGAAGGTATTATTTTAGAAATATCTTTAGGTAAGATTTTTTTTTTTTCTGATTGGTTCAAACCCACATGAAATCTATGCACACCTGACAAGATCCTTGTGAACATTGCCTCACTATAAGCTAACTTGGTCTGAAAAGGTCAGATTGAGTGTAAAATAAAAGAAACATTCAAACTCCCACCCCTAGAATCTCTTGGCAGGATGCAAACAGTATACATTGTTATTCCTACTACAAACAAATTACCTCAAATTTCATGGCTTTAAAACAACAGAAAAATTTTACCTTGCTGTTTGGATATCAAAGCCCTGAAATCAAGGTGTAGAAAGGAGTTTGTTTGTTCCAGAGGTTTATAAGATTCCCTGCTTTTTCAGTCTAGAAGCCACCAGCATTCCATGAACCAGAGTTCATTTGCTATCTTCAGAGCCAGCGGTGTAACATATTTAATGGCACACTCTCTCTGACCTCTGCTTCTGATGTTACATTGCTCTCCCTCTGAACTCTGACCCTCCTGTGCCCTTTTGTACGGACTCTGGTGATTATATTGGGTCCATAAGGTTTATCCAGAATAATCACCCATTCAAAAGCAGTTAACTTAATTGAATCTGCATTGTCCATTTTCCCGTGTGTAACATATTCATTTCCAGAGATTAAAACATGGACATATTTTGTGGCTGGGGTGTTATGCAGCCTACAAACAATCTACTTTCTGGCCCCTAAAGATTCACATCTATCCCATATACAAAGTACATTCAACCTATGCTCAAATTCCTCAAGTCTCAGCCCCATTATGCTATCAATGTCCCAAATCTCATTTAAATTTTTTATCAGTTCAAAAGTTCCAAATTTCATCATCTAAACACATAATTTGTGTTTGGAGAAAGTCCTTGATATAATCCATCTGGAGGCTAAATTTTCAGTGTCTTTGATTCAGTATCTGGCATACTATATAATAAAAGGCTAATATGCAAATGGACCGAACTGTGGAACAACCAGCTGCTATGACGTACACTGACCACCAGGGGGCAGATACTCAACGCAGGAGCTGCCCCCTGGTAGTCAATGCACTCCCACAGGGGGAACGCCGCTCAGCCAGAAACTGGGCTTACAGTTGGCAAGCACAGTGGTGGCGGTGGGAGCCTCTCCCGCCTCTGTGGCAGCGCTAAGGATGTCTACCTGCTGGCTTAGGCCCGCTCCCTGTGGGCTGAGGGACCCCCCCTGAGTGCACAAATTTTGTGCACCAGGTCTCTAGTTGTTATTTAACTGTATAACCCCTTTGTTGTCCGGTGTTGTGGTAAGAGGCAGGATATAATGTCATTGAAGAGGATAGAAATATTCAATATCAGTAGAATAGATACTAGTAATTCCTAGAAGAGTAATACTCACCCTCCATTATAAAATGATGATTTATTAGTTCTGAAGTTTTGAATATATTACTATTTAATGAAAGCCAAGAGAGAATAAGATATGCAAAAAATAATTCTGTAATGATGTATTGGTATAACCTAATATATATTAATGACAATTATGTTTTGTGTAAAAATTATATTTGAGACAGAAACTTGGATATCAACAACCATGGACCAAAATTTATCTTAAGGAATAATTTTAAATTTCTCTGAGTACAGTTTTATAAAATGCATTTTAGGTCCAAGAATGAACCTTAACTTCTATCAAAATAAAAATCAAATGCCTTTTTACATATTTGGAGAAATATAGTGCTTAAATGTGAATTTGGTATAGCTATGGAAGATTCTGATGAACTATTGAGATTCATATTACTAGGGCTCCATATTACAGACAAGAAATTTCTGAACTTAACCAGTGATGAGCTTTTATTATTTTTCTTTAAAATCTATTAGGGGATATATAGATTATTTTATTTATTTACTTTTTCAGGAAATTAATTAAAATAACACTTTAAAAATACAATATTTGCTTAGAATATAACATCTGACACTGCTAAAACATACTATACTCTTGAATTTTAAAAGGTAAATGAATAAATGATTTATAGTAGGTTAAATAAAGTTTTAAAAGGTCAATAAAAGTATATATTTTTTGTTTTCTTTAATCATCCTGGTTTAAAATAAAATAAGAATCAGAATACTTCTGAAAAAAAGGCTAATAATATAACCTTCAAACACTAAACTTAATACAGTGAAACTGAAAAAATTACTGGACTAAAGGAATTTGAAGAAATTAGCAATTTGAAATAAAAATCAACAAATATCCAGTCAACTGAAGATGTCCAATAATTCTAATTAAAATTTAATATATTTTTATTAATATATGTCATAAGTATAAAACCAATCATTTCACTTCTTATTATCTTTAAAATAAATCTCTGGTTAAATTAGAAAGTCTACATGCTATGGTGGTATGGTGCATGAAAAATTGTTTTATAGTTAAATTCTGCTTTGGGTCTATTGACAGTGGTTCAGATTTACACGTATTTGACTGATTTGCCTATGTTCCTTAGTGAAGCTCATCAATAGTTAAACTTTTTCATAGGTAATACATCAGCTAGATAGCATATAAAAGAAACTAGAATACTTCATTTCTATCAGTTTTGAATATCACATTTACACATTTTCCTGCTTTGTAAATAAAAAAAAAATCCATAGTATTTCTGTATTTTTTATTATGTACTGTCCAGTTAGATGTTTCATATTTGAAAAATAAACAGGTATATTTTCACACACCCGCTTTCTCTATCTCTGTGTCTATCTCTATATATTTCACTGTTTCTTTTTGTATTGCTCTTAATTAATTTGTTAACAGCGATAGTGTGTATGTGTAAGATTTTAGATTTAATATACTGTATTGAAATAATGTAGTATATACAAATGTTATGCACCTAAATTTCTTAAGTTTTGTGTAAAAATATGAAAAGTGCAATGCCACTAACTGTAATTAAGACCAACAGGGTTACCACATTTCTCATGATATCTTAATGCTTAGAGTATACAAGAACTTTTAATGTCCCCCTTATTAAAAGACATTGTTATAGCAATCCTTTTCAAGTTTCTTTTCTTGGAAACCTGAAATTAAAAAAATTAAGTGTTTCAAAATGTCAATGAGGTCAGGTGTTAAAGCAGAGAGATTATGATTTTTCCATAATTATGCATAAAATATGACAACAGGAATAAACACTATGTGAATGTTTAAAGCCAGGAGGAAAAGAAAAACTTTGAAGATATAGGAGATTCTATAGCAGCACAACAAAAATAAATAGACAGAAAGCCATTGTGCAACATTAGTAGAAAGATTTATTAACTGTTGCAGTTATTTATTGGCCTAGAACTGCCTTAAATCTTCCAGGGCCCATGACTTGCATATACTGACTATGGACTTTGAAAATGTTATCCTCCAACAAAACTTTGAAATAGAAATGTAAAAAATGTCACATATATAATTTCACTTTTCCTAGTCATGTTAAATAAAATAAATGAAAACAAATACAATTTACTCTAATAATATATTTTACTTAACCTATTTATCCAAAATATTATCACCTCAATATGTAATTAACATAAAATGTATAGAAATATTTTACATTTCTTTGTTTTTTTGAAAAATCAAGTGTGTATTAACTTACAGCACATCTCAATCCAAACTAGCTGTAATTGAAGTGCTCAGTATTTAATATGGCTTGTGGCTAGCACAGCTCAGCCCCTATACCATTTCTCTAATCACAAAAACATTATTATGACTACGATTTGTTTTTTGCAAACAAAAGAGCCTTCCGAACATACAAATTAATTATAACAGGTTGAATTAATACAGATTATTATTTTTAAATATATTGTTATTGATTTCAGAGAGGAAGGTAGAAAGAGATATAGAAACATCAATGAGAGAGGATCATTGATTGGCTGCCTTCTGCATGCCCCTAACTGGGAATTGAGCCTGTAACCCGAGCACATGTCCTTGACCGGAATCGAACCCAGGATTCTTCAGTCTGCAGGCTGATGCTCTATCCTCTGAGCCAAACCAACCAGGGCAAATACCGGTTATTATAAAACAATCATGTGGAAAAGATTGCAATGCCCCTGTGTAATATTTCAGGATCTGTATTTTTCAATATTTTTTGTAAATTATGTGAATAAAGATGAAATGCAATAACTGGATAATAAAATTTCTGGAAATGAAGATATGAGGATTGTTCAGAATCACAGTTCCTCAGGGCTCAATGTAACCACATCAACCAAGTCCATATTAGGTAGGAACACTGTAAAGCCCAAAATGAAAACCAAATGTTGAAGCTAGGATAGGAAGGTCATGGCTAAGAGCATCTGTTATACATAGAGTTGTTAGTTGATGTAAAATCATAATAATCCAGCAGTTTGTGGTTATATTTCCCTTGGTGATAGTAAGGTTAGCTAAAAAGAGGTCAGGGTGCCACCTCAGACTAATTTAGACAGATGCTACCTGGACAGAGGTTTGTTGTTTTTCGCAGAGACACATTAAGAAACAATTGAGTACAGGAAAGTAGAGCAGTCATTATAAACTAGGGACTCAAAACACATTTGAAGAGAAATGAATGCAGAACCTCTGCTCTACCTGAAGAAGAGTAGGCAATGTGTTTGTGCATTGGGTGGAGTCAGAAAGGGGCTTAGCAGTAAATGAATGAGCTGGAGCAGAAATTGAGAATTTCTGCTCTCCAGATATTTGAATGATTTCTATTTAAAAGAAGGAGTATATGTCTTACAATACAGAAGAGCTAACTGAGACCAATTGGTACAAATATCTGGAAGACTTGAGCCATGTTTATCTTAGAACTATTCTCATATGGAATTTGTTCTTGCAAAGCAGTGATTATATGATTGCTGTCATTGAAATGACAAAGCATAGATGATTCTTGGGCTAGAGTTATATATGATACATTTTACTTCTAAAAATCTGTTACTCGTTTTTTTTTTAAATTTTTTAAAAATATTTTTTATTGATTTCAGAGAGAGGAAGGGAGAGGGAGAGAGAGATAGAAACATCCATGCTGAAAGGGTATCGTTGATCAGCTGCCTCCTGCACACCTCCTGCTGGGGACTGAGCCCTCAACTCTGGCATGTTCCCTGATGGGGAATCAAACTGAGACCTCCTGGTTCATGGGTTGACCCTCTACCACTGAGCAATACCAGCTGGGCAAAGTTTGTTCTTCTTAAATAAATTTTGCCTTCTGATAATTAACAAAATAAGATAAATTTAAACAAAAAATTTCAATATTTTCAAAGTACACAATTGATGCTCAAAAGTAAAACTTCATCCCTGGCTGGTGTGGCTCGGTGGATAAAGCATTGGCTGCACACAGAAGCATCGCTGATTCAATTCCCAGTCACGGGCATGTATCTGGGTTGCAGGATCCCTGGCCCCCTATCAGGGTGGATCTGGGAGTTAACCAATGGATATGTCTTTCACCTCTCTCTCTCTCTCTCTCTCTCTTTCTCTTTCTCTCTCTCTCTCTCTCTCTCTCTCTCTCTCTCTCTCTCTCTCTCCCCCTCCCTACTTCACTCCCTGCTTCTCTCCTTTACAATCTTTCCAAAAATCAATGGGAAAATACCCTCAGGTGGCAATTATCAACAAAAACTAAAAAGGAAAATTTGACATTATTTGATGCCTAAATATTCATTTTTAATATTTTATACATTTATATATATACTAGAGGCCAGGTGCACAAAATCCGTGCACAGGGGTATGTGTCCCTCACCCCAGCCTGCACCCTCTCCAATCTGGGACCCCTCAAGGGATGTCCGACTGCCCGTTTAGGCTCGATCCCACTGGGCAGTTGGACATCCCTCTAACAAACCAGGACTGCTGGCTCCCAATCTCTCACCTGCCTGCCTGCCTGCCTGCCTGATTGCCCCTAACTGCTTTTGCTTGTCAGCCAGATCACCCCCTAGCCACTCCCCCACAGGCCTGGTTCCCCCAACTGTCCTCCTTTGCAGGCCCAATCCCCCCCAACTGCTCTCCTCTGCAGGCCCAATCCCCCCAACTGCTCTCCTCTTCAGACCCAATCCCCCCCAACTGTCCTTCTCTGCAGGCCCAGTCTCCCCCCCCCTACCCTCCCCTGCAGGCCTGATCGCCCCCTATTGCCCTCCCTTTCAGGACTGATCACTCACAACTGCCCTCACCTGCCGGCCATCTTGTGTGTTAGAGTGCTGGTCAATTTGCATATTTCTGTTTTATTAGATAGGACTAGAAGTCCATCATGTGATATTGTGTGCAGTAGGCTGCCTGCTGCTTCCATGGGAACTAGTGGGAACTGCAGCATGCTGCAGGGAGCCGCACTGCTTCCACGGAAGACAGGCCCACCATCTCCTCTCCAGGCCTGTGCTTGGCTGCGGAGGCTGCAGGTCAGCCCCCCGTCCCTGTCCCTGTCCATCTCCACTCAGGGCCTCACCTGCACATACAATCTCCTCCTGTGGTCATGACCCATTAAGGCGCCTGGGCCTAATTTGCATATTTCCTCTTTATATGGATAAATATAAATGTGCATGTGTTTGTATGCAATCTTCTATTATAAAAGAGAATCATAATCCTATATAATAAAGAGGCAATATGCAAATTGACCATCACTCCAACACACAAGATGGCCACCCCTGTGTGGACACAAGATAGCCGACAGGGGAGGGCATTGGGGGGGACCAGGCCTGCAGGGGAGGGCAGTTGGGGGGATTAGGAATGCAGAGGAGAGCAGTTGGGGGGGACCAGGCCGGCAGGGGAGGGCAGTTAGGGGCAATCGGGTTGGCAGGGGAGCAGTTAGGCTTAGATCAGGCTGGCAGGGGAGTGGTTAGGGGCAATCAAGCAGGCAGGCAGGCAAGCGGTTGGGAGCCAGCAGTCCTGGATTGTGAGAGGGATGTCCCACTGTCCATTTAGGCCTGATCCATTTAGGCCTGGTCACCCCCAACTGCCCTCCCCTGCCGGCCATCTTGCGGTGGCCATCTTTGACCACATGGGAGTGGCCATCTTGTGTGTTAGAGTGATGGTCAATTTGCATATTACCTGTTTATTACATAGGATTAGATTGACCATGAATACATTGGGTGTTTCAATCTAAAATAAAACATAGCACTGAATAAATATTTTTCTCCTTAGTATATATTTAATATACAAATTAATAGTAGGATTTTGAATCAGTGTTTAAATATTATCTTTTTAGAGTATCTTTCATTCTATACTCCTTATTTATTTTATTACATTATTAGTTGCTTTTAGATATCAAAATAAATTGTTCTCTTATGTTTTATTCCATATAGATTTTACTACAAGTCAATTCCAAACAGGTTTACTCTACAATCCCCTAGCTGCCATATACGGCTGAATTGTTCTCTAAGTGGTCTCTACTGTCTCATTCAGGGGCATTTTAAATTATATAAGCCCTGTTTCAATTACTCAGAACATTCTAAAGTGCTTTCTGGACCCAATTTTATGATATTGTTAAAGTGTAAGGCATTTCCATTAGATCAGTTTAAATTCTATATTGGTGTATTAAAATACTGAGCAAGCATGTTGATATACAAAAATTTTATATAGAAAAATGCCATTCTCTTAAATGTGTAACTTAATTTGTCATGTCCAAAGATAGGTATACCTGGATAATTTGTAAGAATTGTGGTTGAACTTGTTTGAGCATAATTTATGTACAACATTTGGCACAAATCGTTAATTGTTCATTGTAAGCAACATATATCTAAAATATCCACATAATTGTGTTGTCCTCTATTCAAACATGCATTTTGCTTATATTTTATTTGACTTTTATTTAAAAATAAAAGGTTATAAATATTTTAGATAAAAGCTTATGGAGATTTTCATATTATAAGTATTATTATACTAGTAAATATCTGTTTTTTATAAATTATTATTGTTTGCAAAAGAAGTTGCATACTTCTTTTTTTCCTCCTATTTTCAAATGAGAAGCATTACATAGAAAAAAAACAAAACACTGTAATACCTGGAACTAAATAAGTTATAGCATTTTATATGTTTTCCTTTATGATATATTTCTTATAGTGTGATTTATTACTCAAGTTACTTCAAAGAAAATTAAATGACATAACTAAAATAATTAGGAATAAATAGCATAGTTACAGAATTAACTCATATTCATGCTATCATTTCTCCTATTTATTCCTTAAAAATACTAACTGATGTTGGTATTTGGGATATAATTTAAAGTAGAGAATAGTTGCTGTTCTCTTATAGTTTATATTATAGCAGGAAAACCAGAAATAAATTATACTAAAAATAATATGACCTTAATAAAACTAACTCAAAATGGATCATAGACCTAAATGTACAACACAAACTATAAAACTCATAGAAGCTAAAATAAAAGATAATCTTGGTGACTTTGGGTTTGGCAATGATTTGTTTTCAGGTACAACACCAAAAGATGATCAATGAAAGATGAAATTGATAAGCTGCACTTCATTAAAATAAAAAACTTCTGCTCTGGGAAAAATAAAAAGAAATTGTTAAGATAATTGAAAGGTAAGTTACGAACTGGGAGAATATATTTTCAAAACACCCATTTGACAGAGGACTTGTATCCAAAGTATAAAAAGAATTTTTAAGACATAATAAGGAAATAAACAATCCAATTTAAAAATGGGCATAACATGTGAATAAACATCTCACCAAAAAAACATGGATTAATGGCAAATAAGTAAGTGGAAAAAAAATGTTTGACATTATATATCCTGAGTGATTTATAATTTAAAACAAAGAGATACCACTATGCGTCTATTAGAATGACTACAATCTAAAACCACTGATAATACAAATGCTAGCAAGGATGTGGAACAGGAACTCTCATTCATTGCTCCTGGAATGCAACAGTTGCTTTATGAGGTAGGCTGGTAGTTTCTTACAAAATAACTGCCTTACTAAATGATGCAACAAGCACACTTCAGATGTTTCTAGGAATCACTAACAAATGCATTAAAATCTTATATGCACACATAACCTGCACATTAATGTTTATGTCAGTTTTATTCTCACCTGCCCCAATTGGAAGCAACCAATAAGTAAGTGGATAAACAAACTGTGATATGGTCCAGATAATGTAATTTAGTCAGCAATAGAAAGCATTAAGCTACCAAGCCATAAAAATACATAGAACTTTATATGCATATTGCTAAGTGAAAAATGCTAATATGAAAAGGTTGCTTACTGTCTGATTCCAACTACATGACATTCTGGATAAGGGAAATGTATAGAGACAATTTTAAAAATCATTTGTTGCCAGAATTTGGGGGGGAAGTAGAAGAGATGTACAGTTGGAGGACAGGACACATTTAGGGTAATGAAACTGTTCAGTATCCTATCTAATAAAAAGGGAATATGCTAATTGACCCTCACACCATCTCAAAGATGGTGGCACCCACAACCAATAAGGAGGGAATATGCTAATTGACTGCCACACCCTCAAAGAAGGCGGTGCCCAAAGCCACAGATGGCCATCAGGGGAGGAGAGTTGTGGGCGATCAGGCCAGCAAGGGAGGGCAGTTAGGGGTGACCAAGCCAGCAGGGGAGAGTAGTCTGGGGGGACCAGGTCTGCAGGGGAGGCCAGTAGTGGGCGACTGGGCCATCAGGGGAGGGCATTTAGGCATTAATCAGGCTGGAAGGGGAGCAGTTAGGGGGTGATCAGGCTGGCAGGCAGAGGCAGTTAGGGGCAATCAGGCAGTCAGGCAGGCAAGTGATTGGGAGCCAGCAGTCCTGGATTGTGAGAGGGATGTCTGACTGCCAGCTTAGGGATTGGACCTAAACTAGCAGTCGGACATCCCCTAAGGGGTCCCAGATTAGACAGGGTTCAGTCTGGGCTGAGGGACATCTCCCCCCTCCCCCCCACAGTTCACAAATTTCATGCACCAGGCCTCTAGTAATATTATAAAGGTGAAGGCATGAAACTATGCTTCTTTCAAAATACAACGAATACAACACAAAGCGTAAACCCCAATTTTGAACTTTAGTTCACAACAATGTATCAATTATACATCATTGATTATAACAAGTATGTCACACTAATACAAGATGTTAATGATAGAGGAAACTGTGTGGAGTGAGAGAGGAGTTATATGGGAGCTCCCTATCCTTTTTGCTCATTGTTTCTACAAACCTAAAACTGCTCTGAAAAATGAGGTCCGTTAACTGTTTTTAAATGGTATTCACCACAATATAGGTTTGACCATGTTACTGTGGATATTCACAGGAGAGAAGGTAAGCTATTACTTGTAGAAGAACATTTTCTTACTTAAAAATAAAAAAAATGAGTAAAAGATAATATGTCACATCAGATTTTGTGATCTCTCATGAAAAATACATGAGAACAAAAATAAGAAAATCCTGCACAAGATTACCTTTTCATTCAGGAATATGTTTTTTTTGGGGAAAAGCTTCTTATCATCCTGTACCTCCAGAAAATTTGGGGGAACTTTGAGGGGAAGGGGTGTGGATAGTCAAGCAGCAAAATAAGGAAAACATTTTATTTTATGCTTCTGGAATAATCTTAATGATTCCTAAAATTACTGCTACCTCAATTTCTCTGCAGCCGACTGTATTTTATTTACGGCAGCAGAGGAAAAACTAGAAATTTTAGAATACCCAGAAATAGAAACCAATAATATATTCTCATGTGTTCTTTGTAATGTACCAAATGCTCAGCCACATGTGGAACAGAAAGCGCTCTGCCTGAGGGTGGAAATCTTCACCCACTTAGGCAGTCCTGGCCCTAGTGTTGATGTTGCTCTTTGAGTGTCTGGGAGCAGGGACAGATGCATCTAATAGCTAATTCAGGGAATGCAGGACAATAATTTTAGGAAGGACAGGAGATCTACAAATAATTTCATAGCTTTTCCTTGGTAATTTATACTAACATGGTAAAATAGTCACAAATTTCCTTTGCCTTATTTGCTAAAACAGGGACATGTTTCTTCCTAAACTATGGCAATAGTTTTGGGTTTTTTCCCATTGATTTTTAGAGCAAGTGGAAGGAAGGGAGGGACTGGGAGAGAGACACATCCCTAGATTGCCTCCCACACGAGCCCTGACTGGGGTCTGTGATCAAATCTGTGACCCAGGTATGTGCTCTTGACCAAGAATCAAATCTGTGGCCCTTTTGGTGTGTGGGCCAATGCTCTAACCACTGAGTAACAAAGGCCAGGCCTGAAATAATTTTGAGGTTTTTTTTCCTTTGTTCTCCTGGCTTTTTCCCTTCCCTTCCCTTCCTGCTACATTGGACCTTTTGGGGCCTTCTTCCCATGTCATCCCCTTAGGAAGGCACCTGCCAACCTTTGTCTGACGGGAGCACACTTCCAACGCCATAGTTCAGGTCTGCAGACTGGGTTGGTGCCTCCTCCACCTCAGCGATGTGGGAGCTGAGGAGGAGGCTTTAAAAACATAATAATAAAAGGGGGAAAAAGTAAAGTCCTTCTCAGATCCCTGAAGGCTGCGAGGTTTTGCTGGTCTAGATTCATTAGAAATGTCTTTTTGCCCATGGGGATCAACACCCAGGCCTGCTGAAAGCAGAGACCCTCAGAGTTCCCAGGCGGCCTCCACCATAGAGGCCTGGTCAGAGGCACGGCCGGAGGCTGCAGAAATCTGGGCAGCCACCTGGGGAAGTTCTTCTCAGGGGCCAGAGCTCCTTTGCCAACCAGCTTTTTGAGTCCGCAAGCTGGAACTGCATAACGAACGCAACTACAGTTTTATTTTTTAAGGTTTTTTTCCCCTAAAATGATTTGTAGCTGTGTGTGCAGTGCTTTGTCCTGACATGTGGGCTCTACAATAGAAGTAAATCTTTTTTTTTTTTTTTTTGAGAGGAAAAAAGCAGCTAGCAGGATTCCTGGGGAAAAAGAAAAAAAAGAGGGCTAGTGGCTTTAAGCAATAGATTTTTATATTCAATTTATTCTTTCAGAGTACAGACAAGTTTACAAAGACTTCTGACTAATTGCTAAGGACACTCATTTTTACCTTTAAGAAACACACATTTTTATGTAGATATGTCATACCACCTCATAACATGAGTGGCTTTTCCCCAAAATGCATGAAGATAAAGATGTAGGCATTTATTTTCATTATGATGCTGAATAATATTTGGAAAAATACATAAATATTGATAATTTCACTATGCAAAACTAAAATATCCCAAAGCATCTACTAAAGAGTGAATGAATTGCATTTATAATAGAACAATAGAAAATACATTAAGCACTCAATTTTTTTAATTATGTTTTTTAATATGTTTTATTGATTTTTTACAGACAGGAAAAGAGAGAGATAGAGTTAGAAACATCGATGAGAGAGAAACATCGATCAGCTGCCTCCTGCACACCTCCTACTAAGGATGTGCCCGCAACCAAAGTACATGCTCTTGACCAGAATCGAACCTGGGACCTTTCAGTCCGCAGGCCAATGCTCTATCCACTGAGCCAAACCGGCTAGGGTGAGCACTCAATTTTTATTTAAATTTATGTATCTGCCTAATATAGGGTTCAGTTTTATACTTTATTTTTAATTTAAGGAAATAAATTAGATCACTAGAAATAGGAAAGAATAGGAGTATTTTGTTGCCTTCCAGAATCATAGAAAAATAACATCAATGTTTATCTCTACAAGATTAACTGTTAATTTGAACTCAACTCTGGTACCAAAATAGAATAATCATTATCTAAGTTAAAGAGGTGGACTTTTTGATTTTTCACATAAGAATATGGACTTTGCCCTAGCTGGTTTGACTCAATGGATGGAGCATCGGCCTGTAGACTCAAGGGTCCCAGGTTCGATTCCAGTCAAGGGCATGTACCTTGGTTGGGGCACATACCCAGTAGGGAGTGTGCAGAAGGAGGCTGATCGATGTTTCTCTCTCATCAATGTTTCTAACTCTCTATACCTCTCCCTTCCTCTCTGTAAAAAATCAATGAAATATATTTTTTAAAAAAGAATATGGACTTTATGAATTATTTAAAGAATAGAGAATATATTCATTCTTGATTAGCTGGGATTAATTATTCAATAATGACATTGAAACTTTTTACTTTGATCAAATGATTTTGATGTAAATAATTGTTTTAATTGAGACATGATTTGAGACTCCGGCCCACCCGCGGGGCTGTCGGTGTGTGTCAGTGCAGCAATGGCCATGGTCTCAGCCCTTGATTGTAAATTGGCGACTAAAGCGCCAGACTCTGCCCTGGTCCTGATGGTGGTGCCCCCGGCAGCTGCCGACCCCTTCTTGGGATGCCCTCCAGTGATGCGGCAGGAGGCAGAAGCCAGAGGGCCCACCGCAGGAAGAGACTTACACTGGATTGGCCCCTTCCTGGCCAGAGGTATTGCGAGATGCTGTGCTAAAACAACAGTTGCTTCTTTGGATTGAGTAGAAGTTTTATTATAAGCTCACAATCATCATTATAAACATTTAGGAGTATTTTCTGCATTGCATGCTGTTCCCCAAAAGGAGGGATACCTTGGATTGTATAAAGGTAAGGGTGCAATGATAATTCAAATTTTTTCAAATACATTTTTGTTGATTTCAGAGCAGGAGAGAGAGAGACATCAAGGATAAGAGAGAATCATTGATTGGCTGCCTCCTGCACATCCCCTAATGAGGATTGAGACTGCAAGCTGGGCGTATGCCCTGAGAGGGAATCTAACTGTGATCTCATGATCCATTTGTCGATGTTTTTGATGGTGCTTGAGCATTATAAAACGTTAATAACTACAAAGCTGGGAATTTCCGGTCATGTGCACAGATTAATAGCTGGATCATGGCAGGTATAATAGCAGTTGACCGGATTTACCCTCTTGACATGGTCAGAGCTCACCTACTGTTCTGGGTGAAAAGGGAACACACAGGAATTATTCAAGCATTTAAAAACAATTTATGTAAAGAAAGGTGGTTCCTGTGATTTTACAGAGGCCTGAAGCCTGCTACGCTAAGACAGGTGTTTCATTTTTCACTTTCGGTACCTTGAAGAGTGTTGGGCTTTCCCATGTGCCCATCCTTCTTGTTAGACCTTCACCAGACAATCCTAAGGTCTTAGTTTTGAAAATTCACATAAGCTTACTTTGTGGTGGTGTTGGTGGAGTAATAACACAGACAATATCCTACCCATTTGATGTAGCTCCTAGGCTAATGCAATTAGGAACTGTTCTTCCAGAATTTGAAAAGTGCCTTACCATGAGGGAGATTATGAAGTATGTCTATGGACACCATGGAATTGGAAAAGTATATTATAGTGGTTTATCTCTGAACTACGTTTACTGCATTCCCTCTCAAGCAGTGGCTTACAACATATAAACTTATGAAGCAGGTTTTTTTTTCACCTCAACTGAAAAAAAATTCTGATTTCCTTTCCTTAATAAACTCTCAGAAGGAGAAGTAAAATGTTACTTTAATTTTGGGGAGAACATTACTTAAATAAGGATATTTACCCTGTTATAGAAACCACTCGTATTTTAGTGCTTGATTTTTTTTTTTTTTATTCATCACAAAGCAAAAGTGCTCGCTATCCTTTTTGATGCCAAAAGTTACACAGCGGAACATTGAAAAAAATTCCTAGACTGATGCTGGCTAATCAGCTGTGTTATTTGAAACCATTTAAAAGTGTTTATTTGGAAGCAGAACTAACTTAAAATGGGATTCAAGAGGTTGCCATTAGCTTGCTCATGCTGTTCCAAGCTTTTAATTGTAATCATGATTTTCAAAGACTCTAACATTGGTTATTATTATTATAACAAACAAGATTTGTAGCTTAGAAACCAGCATTGAAATATTATCCTTGTTACTTCTCATCTTAAAATTCTGCTCCACTGGCTAAAAATACAAACACTTTTTCTCTTTATTAAAAAAAAAACTGTTTAAAAAGTAGTCATGTAGAGACTCAATAGTCAATGAAGAATTTTCATGTATTCCTCAAATGTTATTTCAACTAATATGACTAATTTAAGTATTTAAAAAAGTCAATATATTTTCAAAAGGCAGTAATAGTAAATACGGACTATCTGCTCTCAAAACAGATTAGCATTATAGATTTGTTGTGTTAGATAATTTGGTGCATACCAGAAAATTTATTTAAGTAAACAGTGAAATATCCATTAATGTTGATGTGGATGTCTAAGACTGCTCCTAAAGTATTGTCATGATACTAATCCTTCCAAGTAAAATAATTCCAGTACAATATAAACTTAAGTAGAAATGTAAAAATGATTTGAATTGCTATCCTTTATATTAAAATGGCTTAAAATGTAAGAATTGCATTTATTGTTTTTAGAGTACTTTTTATGTTTTAGTATAAGCATTACAGAAATGGGAGGGGAATAGTTATAGTTTTGTTCTCAAAAGTAGTGATTTTTAAAATTGATGTGATTTTGAAGACATTAGAAAACTAAGCTGAAAGTGTTATTTCTACTTTAATTTTTATTTTTGTATGAAAGGTTTCTTGTCCCACCTTGGTAATTAGGTGAAATGGTTTCATTTTTCAAAGCCTTTATTTGAAAATAAATATGTATCTTTGATGATTTGTAAGTGTATGTGCAGGTAGAAATACATGTGTTTCTAAAACTATTTTGTATAGTTTCATTTCTGGGTTACACAATAGCTAAATATTATTGTCAAATCTTAAGATAATTTAAATGTATAAAATAAGTATCTCAGTTATATTTTATCAATAAAAGGACTGCAAATATTGTTTAAAGAAGTAATTTGAGGCCATTTTCTTAGTTCCTTGATGTAACTTGCTACAAGAAATAACTTTATGAAAGCCACTTTACTTTTTACCTTAGAGTTACATTGCCAATATCAATTCTGATATTCAATGAACCCAGTAGGAAGGTGTGCTCAAAAATAGTTTTCAAAGCTAAATATCATTATGAGTGTATTTCATTTAAAGCAATATTATGGTATCTTTGTCCAAATGATATATCTTGTCAACTAGTTAACAGTTGACATTTTACTAACTTATGAGCAAAAACATCAGAAGTTTATCAGATATGGAGCAAATTAGATAGAAATACATAAAAATTAATTTACAATGTTACCCAACATAGAGAATATTTTGTGTAACTCTTCATAAAGGAATTATTCTGAAATTTGATGTTACCTAAAATGATAGTAAGAAAATCTCCTGAATTTTAAAAATAAAGTTGTTTTTGTAACTCCAAATTTTTGCATGGATCTAACGTGTCGGTGTTCTCTCCTTCTCTTTTGTGATAACTGTGGAGAGACTGGTTCAGCACTGATGGAGTCTTTTGATGGCCTAGGGCTAACAGAAATTAGTTTTCACACTTACAAAGATAAAGTGAAACTTGCAAGCTGAGTTATACTGGAATATTGAGGTCAAAAGGGTAACAATTCAAAATGAAGTATTTAAATTGAGAGAAATGATTCTTTCTTTTACTCTGCAGAAAGAAGCTTTTCAGTTTTATACTAGTGGCCCAGTGCATGAATTCATGCACATTGAAAGGAAATTAATTAAAAGAAATATTTTAATATCACTATTCACCCTTTCTCTATAATAGAAGTGTCAACCAAATTCAAGATCAACAATGACAGATCAAAACACATGTGTGCGACTGGTGCCAGCAAGAGCTCTATATGTATTGTGATTGTGTGTGTCAACTTAGCCTTTTAGAGATATAAAATAAACTTGCTTAATTAGACCTGCTTTCTGATTTAGCTAAACTTTTTCCAGCCCAGTGAAGCACCCCAACTTCTCTTTCAGGTATTTGTCAGCAACACAAAAGTGAAAGAAAATAGGATTCCAACAAGTCTCCTATCTACCTACTCCAGGATTTCTGTGAGGATCAAATGAGATGAGGCACAGGAAAATGCTTCACAGACATTTGAATAAAGTGTAAAATTATTTGCACCTGGCTATAAAGAAAGTCGTGTTCCTTGGCTGAAGAAACTCCAAGGAGGGTAGTCGCTTGGGAAAGGAAGCCAGGCATTGCTATGGGTCATCATTACCCAGTGCCCACAGCCACCGTTTCTGGGCTGACCTGGGCTGTGGTCTACTTTTTGCTCCATGGGTTCTCGGCAGTGTCAGCTGCGATTGGGTGGGCTGTCACTCTGGGGTGGTGGCGGGGCCTGTGTCTCACTTGAAGGAAGCTGAGTGTTGCTTTGTGGGCATCAGTTCCGTAGTGCGTTTGTAAATGGCCAGCGCGCGTTATGGCCGCTCCTGTGTTGAGCATCTGCCACTGGTGATCAGTGCACATCATAGCAACCAATCGGATGGACACTTAGCATATTAGCATTTTATATCTATAATAATAAAAGCATAATGTGCTAATTAGAATGGATGTCCTTCCAGACGACCTTCTGGACGAAACTGGGGTGCGAGGGAAGCCCCGGCCCCGGGTGCCGGAGGGAAGCTGGTGCCGGCAGCTGGGGGAAGGAAGGGCTACTCTTGCACAAATTTTGTGCATCAGGCCTCTAGTATATAGATAATCCCACTTGTCTATTTTTGCTTTCATTTTCTGTGTTTTGGTGTCATAGCCAAGGTATAAATGATAAGAACAATATCAATATTTTATTCTATGTTTTTTTCTAGTATTTTTGTAGTTTGAGTTTTTAATCCATCTTGAATTGATTTTTATATAAGGTGTAAGACAGGGGTACAATTTCATATTTTTACACCTGGAAATCCAGTTTTTCTGACATCATTTGTTGAATAGGCTTTCCTTTCTCCATTGTGTATTCTTGATATCATTGTCAAAGATCAGTTAACCATCCAAGCTTGGACATATTTTTGTATTCTGTTTCATTGGTCTCTATGTCTATCTTTCTGCCACTGTCAAAGTGTTGTGATTACCATAGCTTTGTAGCATCTTGAATTATGAAAGTATGATGCGTTCAGCTTTGTTGTGCTTTCTCAAGATCAATTTGGCCATTCTGGGTCTTTTGTGGCCTAATATAAATTTTAAGATTTTTCTTTCTTTCTTTACAAAATGTCATTGGGATTTTAATAGGGATAACATTGACTCTAAAGATAGTTTTGGGTGGTATGAACATTTAAAAAATATTAAATTTTTTTGATATATGAACATGGGGTGTCTTTTCAATTGTCTTCTTTTATTTCTTTCATCAATATATTGTCGTTTTCAGTATACACACTTTTCATTTATTTGGTTAACCTTATTTTTACATATTTTACTATGTTTTACGCCACTGTAAATAGCATTGTTTTCTCATTTTTTGAGGGGGTAGTTCATTGTTAGTGTATGCAAATGCAACTGATTTTAATTTGTTAAATGAACTGCACTGAATATAAGTTCTAACAATTTTCCCCCAAGTCTTTAAGAATTAGTATATATAATATCATGTCATCTATGATAGAGAGTTTTACATCTCACTTTCTGATTTAGATGCCTTAATTTTTTGGTTCCTAATTGCCCTGTTTAGAATTTTTAGTACTATGTTGAATAGAAATGGCAACTTCTGTTAATTGAGAATTGAATGAAACACAATTTCAGCCTTCAAGGAGCTCCAACATAACATAAGAGCGAGATAAAGTAATTAAATTTATATGTAATCAGTATAATAGGTGTGCACTAAGGTGGGAACTATAACAACAAAGATACATAAAGATGACTTAATGAGCTATGTTTATAGCCTAAAGAGAATGACCTTAAGCTGAAAAGAATAAGAAGAGCTCCTGGTTATGTGGCAAAATAAAAATAGATATAGTTAGTTATGACATTTCATTATGCCTTTGGGGAGGTATTAATAACCTGATAACCCAAGAAAGCACATGTATGTGTAAGGATAAGTAAAAGGCAGTAAAAGACAGCAAAATAAGAAGCTGAAAAAATAGGCAGAGGTTACATCATGACGATGATATCCCACATTTCTTCAAAAAAGATTTAATTACTTTAGACAATAAATGCACAATAAACTCTGGTTGCTCAGCTATTACTTATTTTTAAATACTCACAAGAATAGTCTGACCTTCATTGATGATATCCTGACTCTAGTCTTCCAGGTTCACCTTGAAAATGGACTCCTATCAAATACATGGACACAAATTGTATAATTCAGTCAAGATTTTTTGTATATGCATTAAATAAAGTAGATTGAAATATAAAAGAAATACAATACATTGAATTGATGAATTTGGGGAAAACAAAATTTTAATTAAAATATTCTTTTAAGTACAAATATTTTATAGTTTTCATAGGGTTTCTGAAAACTAATGTAAATCATTAGGGAAGAGTGTTTATTAATAATGTGAACTGTAAGTGTCCTATTCTCTTTTGCTCCATCACTATGATCCTTTTTTAGAATGTCAATCAAAAGGTAGGATTAGGCTCAGGACCAGGGGTGATGCTTACATGGACATTATGAACAATTGGGGACCTGACACCATCTGGCGGATCAGTAAAAATAAAAGAAAGAAGAGCTGCACTAAGCATGGGTCAAATGTGTGTGATTTTTTGCAGAGGTGACTATAGAAAGAAATTGGATGTTAAGGATGTCAGAAAGGAATTAGAAAATACAGTAGAAGGTAGGACAAATTAATAGGATTCAGTTTAACCTTTGAAAATCATCAGTATACGCTTGTTTGATGCTAGTCATTACATAAGGCAGCCATTTTAAAGATCCCTTCTTACATGATATATTTAGAGGCCTCAGGGGAATACAGACTTATTAAGTTATGAATTCCTTAAGCAAGGATTCTCCTTCATTTATCACTTTAATTATTTAGTTTCACAATGTCTAGCATTACTACTTTCATATGATAACAATACCTATTAACTAATTTCCTTAGCAGTAAAGCAATGCATCAGTAAGCCAAGAAATATTAAGAACTAGAGAATTTTTCATCAAGTACAACGATTTCTTCAAGGTCTAAACAACTCCTAATAGAAGAAAAGAAAAAATATACTCTAAATTATGGTAGTAATTATTCTCACAGTGGAACTTTGATCACATAGTATGAGCTATTTACAGTGATATAGTGGCAGTGGTTCTCAACCTTCTGGCCCTTTAAATACAGTTCCTCATGTTGTAACCCAACAATAAAATTATTTTCGTTGCTACTTCATAACTGTAGTGTTGCTACTATTATGAATCATAATGTAAATACCTGATATGCAGGATGGTCTTAGGCGACCTCTGTGAAAGGGTCGTTTGACAGTCAAAGGGGTCGCGACCCACAGGTTGAGAACCGCTGTATCTAGAGGAAGTATTTTTACATTTAAGCATATTTCTACTCACCTGCCAAATATGCATCACAAGCATTCATTTT
Source organism: Myotis davidii (assembly GCF_000327345.1). NCBI lineage: Eukaryota > Metazoa > Chordata > Mammalia > Chiroptera > Vespertilionidae > Myotis > Myotis davidii. The sequence goes on along the minus strand of NW_006294998.1, from coordinate 684,324 downwards.
AATTTAAGGATTTTGGCCTTGAACTAAAATGAATGGCTATTTAGGGATTCCTTATAATAGAGCATATATATACTAGAAGATTTGCCTGGACACATATTGGAGCTCTGAAAAAATACAAACTATTTTTATTTTCCAGGGTTATAGCTGACAACATCTCATGGTTGACAGGTCAATCCTAATAAAACTATATATCTGACAATCGAGATGGCAGGAAAAGGATACAGATCAATCTTCACCTAGAAAAGTTGATGGAATATGTCATAAAATAAGAGGACACAATAATATTATGACCTTGTATTTAATAAATAAATGACCCTTAAATTTTAGTAACTTAAATCAGTTCCACAATATTAAATATATTTGTCTGTATGTTGGATGGAATAATGTGAAAATATTTAAATATATCAGAATAAAAAGCCTATAAAATATAAACATTCTGTTTTAAGGACAAGAAAATAGCAAAATATTATTTATTTTACATATATTATATTTAATACACACAAATAAAAAGGAATCTAGGGGAATTTTTACATATCTTTAAAACTTATTAAACAATCAAAAAATTTTGTGATACCTCATAAAATTACAATTGAAATAATTTCCTATTTGAATTGAAAGTTTAGATGAGGTATTTGTTATTATTTTGTTTTCTAGGAGCCAACATTTCAATAGCTTCTATTAAAGAGTGTAGCTCAACTATTTATGCCCTGATAACTATACAAAATTTTCTTTTCAACATTAAATCTTTAATTGCACTTGCCTGTGTCAGGTGTAATTGAATTATTTATGTTAATTAAGCAATTATATATTGTGTAAACTGATGGTCATTGGCGTGAAGTCACCACCAACAAGAATCCCTGGCTTGGGGTGCAGTGAAGAAGTAAATTATATTCAGAGAAAAACAACTTAGTTTTGGTACAGCACAGCTCTAGAACAGCTCTGAGGCCAGGTGTTCTTAGGGCCAGGGGGTCCTGGGATCAGGTAGTCCTGTAGCTAGGTGGTCCTGGGGCCAGGCTCCTCTCTAAGCAGACATCACTGCTCTGCTCCCTGATGCTTTGTGCTTTGAGCTATGCTGGTTCCACTCTGCCATGGTTGGCTTCACTCTGTTCTGGGAGGACATCTTCAGGTGTCCTCAGCTCAGCCAAGAACACACATTTTCATTCTTCAGTAGAAAGGAAAAGTTAGTTATCCCAGCCAAAGGGGAGTATCTTCAGCCCTGGTCCCTGATTGGTCTGTCCTCATGCAAATGAGGGCTCCAAGTCTTCATAGTTTGATTGGTCCAAAAGGCACAGTCCTAATTGGGCAGAATAGAGCTTCTCTGATTGGTCAGAGCTGTCAAGCTCTAATTGTTTGGGGAAAGCCTCAACCACATTGGTTGAAAAAGAATTCAGAAAATATTTCTAAGGGCTGGTTCAGGTGGCAAAAACACAGTGCAGGCAGGTAGGTCAATGCAAAGGCAGGCAGTTTAGCACAGCCTTCTTCTTGAAGTAGTTTGGGTGAGAAGCCTCTGTGCAGAATAATGCCAGTTAGCCACCAGAACCTTCACTTAGTAGGTATCTGCCCCCCCCACGCCCCCCGAACTCCCGCCCCTGGTCCCCGTCCCTAGCTCTGGGATTACTTGCAATTTGTAATATTCATAAATTTGGTTAGGCTCTGCAATAGTGTCTTTAACTTTAAAAATGGATAAAGCTTCTGTAAAAATACCAGAGACAAAGTGCCCTGGTCCCTGTGCAATCTGGGACCACTGGTTCCTAACTGCTTACCTGCCTGCCTGCCTGATCACCCCTAACCACTTGCCTGCCTGCCTGATTGCCCCTAACTGCTCGCCTGCCTGCCCGATCATCCCTAACCCCTTGCTGGGAGGTAGGGCCTGCTGCTGCAAGGGGCCATAGTCATTCTGGTCGTTCCACCATTTTGGTTGCTGGGCTTTTATCATATAGGACTAGAGGCCCGGTTTACAAAAATTTGTGCACTCAGGGGAAGGGGGTTCCCTCAGCCCGGCCTGTGCCCTCTCACAGTCTGGAACCCTTGGGAGATAACGCCCTGCTGGCTTAGGCCTGCTCCAGAGTAGCAGAGGGCAGGCCCAATCCCTAGGTGCAGCCCCTGGTCGGGCTCAGAGCAGGGCCGATTGGGGAACACAGAGCAGGGCCCGTTGGGGGTGGAGGGTTGGAGTGCCACCCTCTATCACCCACAGAGCAGGGCCAATCAGGGAGTTGGGTGTCACACCCTGTCACATACAGAGCCACCGGGCAATCAGGGGGTTGGGGAGCTCCCCTCTATCAGGCACAGAGGAGGGCTGATCAGGGGGTTAGGGCGTCTTCCCCTGTCACGAAGAGAGCAGAGCGGATAGGGAGGTTGTGGCCCTGCCCTCTGTCACACACAGAGGAGCAGAGCAATCAGGGGGTTTTGGCGCTGCCCCCTGTCACACTGATCCTGGTGCCGGGAGGCATATTACCCTTTTACTATATAAGGTAGAGGCCTGGTGCATGGGTGGGGGCTGGCTGGTTTGCCCTGAAAGGTGTCCTGGATCAGGGTGGGGCTCCCCACTGGGGTGCCTGGCCAGTCTGGGTGAGGGGCTGAGGGCTGTTTTTAGGCTGGAGGGTGACTGAAGCTCCCAACTGCTCCCTTTTTTTTTTTTTTTTTTTTTTTTTTTTTTTTTATTCTGGGCCAGCTTTAGCTCTGAGGCTTGGCTGCAGCTCTTAGGCCTTGGCTGCTGAAAGAAGGTGTCTGATTTGTTTGGGTTCTATAATCGAAATACCGTTTCAACTCCAGCTCTGAGATCCCGGCTGGCTGAAAGCAGGTTTCTCCAGTTTTGTTTAGCTTCTATATTTGTAAAAATGTTTCAAACTGCAAGCTCAGAGGCTGGCAGCGGCAGGCGGGGAACATTGGTGTCTTCTGTCACTGAAGCAAGCAAGCCTCGTGTTCGCTTCAAGCTGCCTGGCTGCTGGCCGCCATCTTGGCTGGCAGTTAATTTGCATATCGCCCTGATTAGCCAATGGGAAGGGTAGCGGAGGTATGGCTAATTACCATGTTTCTCTTTTATTGGATAGGATTATCATTATTGTTATTTTCACTAGAGGATATGTTTCTCATTGATTGAATAGAAAGAAAAAGGGAGAGGGAGAGAGAGATAAACATCTAATATGCCCTGACCTGTTTGGTTCAGTGGATAGAGCATTGGCCTGCAGACTCAAGGGTCCCAGGTTTGATTCCAGTCAAAGGCATGTACCTTGGTTGCGGGCACATCCCCAGTAGGGGATGTGCAGGAGGCAGCGGATCGATGTTTCTCTCTCATTGATGTTTCTCTCTATCCCTCTCCCTTCCTCTCTGTAAAAAAATCAATAAAATATATAAAAAAACATCTAATAGTAAAAACACTTATAAAACTATACTGTAATACAAGTTATGTGAATGTGGTCTCTTCTCCCTTTTTCTCTTCTCTGAATATCCTACTGTATTGTATTTACCTTTTTTATTAAAGGAAGCACTCTGTGGCCTCTCTTTGGTATATCTGAATTGCCAGCATCACATCTTTTGCATTTTGGGACCATTATTAATTAAAATAAAGGTTAGTTTCAGGCATCATTGTGATGCCAGGGCATTCAATCTGATAATCAAGAAAGCTACTAAGTAACTAATGGATAGGTAGCGTAGATATGCTGGACAAAGAAATGATCAGTGGTGAAATGGACAGTGCCAGATTTCATCAAGTGACTCAGAATGAAGCACAATTTAAAACTTATAAATTGTTTGTTTCTGCAATATGCCATTTAATATATTTGGACCATCATTGACTATGACTAACTAAAACTATGGAAAGGGAAACTGCTAAGGGAAGACTACTGTATAATGAAATATTTCAATGTGGACACATCTCTAATTTAATGCTTCATAAACAAATCATTTGCATACATGTGAAAAAGGTTAATACAAAGTTTAAAAACAATCTAACCTAAACATTATATTGTACAAAGATGCATACATGTGTGATAAATATAATATAAAAGAAGAAAATGACAAATAAAAATTCAATATAGTGGTTGCCTCTTGAGTCAGACAAAATCATTGAATAAAGTACAGCCCAAAATTAAACATCATTGCTTTTATAATATAATTCTTAAGCTGAACAGAAGTTCCATGATTTAATTTTATTATTATTTTTTTAAAATAGATTTTTATTGATTTCAGAGAATAAGGGAGAGGGAGAGAGCGATAGAAACATCAATGATGAGAGAGGGTCATTGATTGGCTGCCTTCTGCACATCCCCCACTGGGGATCTAGACTGCAATCAGGGCATGTGCCCTTGACTGGAATTAAAACTGGCACCTTTCAATGCGCAGACTGACGCTTTATGCCCTGAGCCAAACCAGAGAGGGCTTATTATTCTTCTTCATTGCATACATATATTAATATATGCTTTTGTATGTTTATTGTACAATGCACATATTTTAATTATGCAGTTAATTTATAATATACTAGAGGCACAGTGCATGAAATTTATGCTAGGGTAGGGTCCCAAGGCCTGGCAGGTGATAGAGGCCTTCTGGCTGCTGACTGGAGCCTCCCTTCTCCAGCTGCCAGCTGCTGCCCAAGGCCTTCCTTTGTTCTGCACCTCCCCTCAGTGGTCAACTCCCAGTCTTCCAGTCAAACTTCCATGGGGACACTTTGCATATTAGTCTTTTATATATATAGATAAGACTTTATGATATGTTTGACAATGATGTTAGTGAAAATATTCAATTTATTAAATTTTAAAATGTATGTGGACAGAATATACAAAAATAATTAGACATCAATGGGGGGAGAGGGAGACTTGTGTAATACTTCAAACAATAAAGAATTTTTAAAAAAGTAGATTGGCATAGCTGTACATACAGCATAGAATAAAGTTAAGACATATTACCTGAGCCTCGGGCGGCCCTGAGCGGCTGGGCAACTGCTATCTGAGGCTTGCCTGCACCTTGGGTGGCTGGGCAGCCAATAGCCGAGACTTGTCTGAGCCTTGGGCATTAGTTGGGCAGCCACCATCCAAGGTTTGTGTGCCTCAGGTTGGCCCTGGGTGGCTGGGGGGTTGAGGAGTCTGGGCGCTGCCATCTTGTAGCCGTGGGATCTTTGAGGGCATGGCAGTCAATTATCATATTCCCTCCTTATTGGCTGTGGGCACTGCCATCTTTGAGGATGGGGCAGTCAATTATCATATTCCCTCCTTATTGTCTGTGGGCACTGCCATCTTTGAGGGTGGGGCAGTCAATTAGCATTTCTCCTTATTGGCTGTGGGAACCACCATCTCTTGCAATGGCACGAAGGTCAATTAGCATATTCCCTCTTTATTAGATAGGTTAAATCCTATTTTTCGACCTTTTGAAATTTTAAATTTTAATGCTTAATAAAGCTACATCTGTTTAACATTAATTAGAAGTTTCGAGATAGCTTTGCTTATGTAGTAGAGAAAACAGATTTTTGAAAAATAAAATTAATAAAGAATACTCTTCAGCTAAACTTTTATTCAGGTCATTACTTTCTATTTCACTTTTTAATGAATCTATCAAAGAAATGACCACTTGAGTAATAAGTTTGATAAATCACTTTTAATTATTTCATTTTGACTTTTAATTTGTATAGCAACTTTCATCAATTCTAATTCAATCAAAGAACTGAAACTGAGAGGGAAAATATGCTGAAGCATTGATACCTTATTATTACATTATTGTTTTATTTATGTTATGTCATTTAATCAGTGAACAATAATGAACCTCAATCCCTTTGCCTGCAATTGTGACAAAACTGAAATTGGCACATAAAACTATTATACTGCTTCTAGGCAGACTACAAGGTCAATGTGAAAAACAACAACAACAACAAATATTGGAGTTTTGATAATTTGAGACCAAATAAAGTATTCAATATTTTAAAATATTTTAAAATAGTTTCATCTGGAATTTAGTTCAATAGCATTGTCCACTGAATATTAATGCATGACCACCAAAAAACATCTGAATTCATAGAACTAAAAACAGGTATATATCAAAGGGATAACATAAGGTGACAACTTGTTGCTGTTGCTAACGACAACGTCCAAGCTTCTCTAAAGCTTCAGAGATCAAAGAGCATCATAAAGTCTCCTGAAATCTCAGTGTTATCTCTAAAACATAGTAATTCAGGCAAGAAATATATATTGCAATAATCTATGTTCTTACAGTCAGGGTTTTTGGTAGATATACCTTCTTTGTTGAGTTGCATCATTGAGTAGTTTTCAAATATTCACATCCCTATTTAACATATTGACTTTTGAAAAAAGTTATGAATTTTTTAACAGCTAATACACAAAATCACTTTTACATATTTTGTTTTTTTCTTCTATCACATTTTGGTCAATATAATCTGGGGCCAATATTTGCACTATTACTGATGGTTTTAGTATTATGTATTAAATGATATTTTGTTACATAACTTACTTTTACCTTCAAATTAACAAATATGATATGCCCAAATTTCATGTATATTAGTATTAATAGCCAATTCTAGTCCATTTTATCATGGCTTTCCCTGCCTTGACCTATTATTCACAAATAATAACTCTATAAATGTGTTTAATTCTCAAAATTTTTCCTAGACCACAATAACCAGAAATTGCTTTGTAGTGTAGCAAACAATTATTTAGCCCTTAAAATTTCCTGAAAGTTAAACAGTAATTATGAGTTACTACTGAAAAGTAAACAAGACACCATTTAAATAAATTATGTACCAAGGACAAAGTATTCAAATAATATTAAGGTATCTAGTTGAAGGCTGAATAAAATAAAACATTGCCAAAAATTTACATTTTAAGCAAATATCTATGCATTTATGTATATGTGTATATGATTAATTAAAAAATAGGAAGATAAATTGGAAAAAAGGAAAATTAGAAAAAAGAAAGAAATGTAGTTACTATAGATACTAATCAAAACAAATTTATTTTTATTTATAATTCTGCATTTGTACAATCTTTCCATTTACTTTTTCATTATGAGATGAACTTTCCACATATGTAAAATAGAGATATTTTAAAAAGATATTTTCAAAATTTCACTATATATTTAAAACTAAAACAATATTTAAATATGTTAGGAAGTTCCAAATGTTGATTTATACATAATCAATATAATTAAATAGTTATTAAAATGTTCATTGTTATTAAATATTTAAAAATTTAAAAGTTGACTTTTATAAATATTTACTGGTAATCATATGACATAACTACACAAATTATTTAATAGTTTATTTGTTATCATATATATGTGTGTGTATATATATATATATCTCCCAAAGGCCAATCGCAGAAAAATTGAGTATAAAATAAGTAATAAAATGAAATAGAGTAAAAAAAATAATGGTAATACTGAATTACAACTCAGAATGAAATTAATATCTATGAGTTTATTCTGATTAAAGTAAATGGATGAAAAATTATTGGGCAAAAATTGAAGGAAAATACGGAATTAGCATATTCTCAAATTATTTTCCCCAAGAAATTTTTTAATAATCTTCTAAAAAATAACTTTAGGGTGACGATGTCTTATAGAAGTCACCTTAACAGCTGAATGAAGCGAATGCCACCAATAATAAGAAATATCAACAGTACGTATCCCTGATGTGATACATTGACAGGGACCATTACTTCTGTAGCATTCTTGCCAAAAATACATAACCTCAATCAATATAATCATGAGAAAACATCAGATAAACCCACCTAAGGGACATTGTACAAAATAAATAATTAAACAATATTCTCCAAATCAAGTTGAACAAGAGCAGCATTCAATTAAGAGAAGTATATTTGGGGGGTAGGGGTAAGGAGTGCAGTTGAGTGCTAATAGGGCTACTTAAATAATATCATTGACAAAAAAAGAAGGGGTAAATCAGTGATGTCAGCTCTCTTTTTCTTTTCTCCTGGTCTTTCCATTGCATAGTCAGGTCAGTGTTCCACTGGGGATGAGTGTGTTTTTAATAGTTCCCTATAATATTTATTGGCTATATTAAGCCACTGAAGACTCACCTCCAATTGAGGTGTAGTCAGAGAATAGGTTTCAGATATTTTCTGAACAGGATAAATATAAGGCAACCATAGCAGCTCTATTTTGCGTTGATATCTCAGAATGTTTATCATCTGCCTGCTCCAGGCTCTTGTCCATGAGAATGAGACAAAATTCCCAGTGATCTCATTCTCCCAATACTCTTACTTCAGAAGTAGGATCTGGGAACTCATTTCTCTTTCAAGGAATAATTTGTAGGACTGACATATAATTATTGTCAGTTCAATTCATTTGGCTTTCTTTGAATAGCCATGTTAGTAGAAACTAATACATTAAAAAAGGACATAAAGACACATATGTAATACCTTAATCAATAAAGAAAAAAATTTAAAAAAGAATGTATTAAAAGAAAACAAACAGACAATAAAGGACAGAGAATTCTTGATCACAGCAGCCAGCATTTCTATTCACTAAAAATTAGCAACTTTCAAATACATTTTCTCTCACTAATTCTTCCATTAGGAGATGAAACCTAATTTATGTAGGAGAATTATGCACAAGTAGTTACTAGTGCTTATTGCTTTATCCTCTAAGAGTGAGATAATCACTAACAGACTTTAAAAATTCCACATATACCAGGTACTTACATGTGCTCTTTATCAAATGGATGACTTACTAATCTAATTAATAAGGACTAGATGAGTCAAGATGTATTTAAAATAAATATAGCTATAGTGTATTTTGCCAGAAGAGCATTTTTTGCTTTTATTCATTTAAATATAATGTAATAGGAATATAAACTATTTTTACTGGAATAGTACAGCCTTTTCATGTACATAAATATATATTTCATTAGATTGTGTCTGTCATGTCTTGTATACTCATGGGACATAAATTCATTGTGAGCTATACAGTCAATATTTAAATCTTTATATAAAATTAGAGTTAAACGGGCAGTATATTTAACCTACCATCCACACTTTAATTATTCAGAATATATTAGTAGAATGTTGATTTTATTTGGTTTGTAATTATTGTTCTGTTTTAAATATAGAATATAATCATTGTATCTGTATTTTTCCCATTTCTGTTTACCTCAAAGGAAAGAGCATAAACTATTACATATTCGGGTCACAATTCTTGGCTGACACGATCCATTTATGTTCAATAATTCACCTCTCAGTGTCACTCAGATCAGCTCTGTATTCATATCTCTGAGTTACTTGACATTCATCAGGGCCTTGTTCTCTTCTTGGTCAGAGATTGAGGAAAGAAAAATAGTCATAAATACACGAGGCTCTGGCATGAATACATAAAGAACACTATTCATGGCAAAAATAGTCTGTGTCTCAAATATGAGATGCAAGTTTCTCACACAAAGTGGAGAAAGAGAGAGAGAGAGAGAGAGAGAGAGAGAGAGAGAGAGAGAGAGAGAGAGATCGCTGAGAGAGACTGTGAACAGAAAAAGATTGAAACTGTTCAATTTGGGGCTGAACATTGACCATCTGAAGTGGCTTAAACAAGGGACTAGTGACAAATGTGACTCTGTCTAACTAAGAAGTCATTTTCCTTATAATCCCCTTTTCACGGTGTCCTCCATCTCATCTCCGACTACCAAGGAGAGAGGAAAGCTCGTGTTTGTCCTGTAAAAAGAGCCTCACATGTTCCTCCTTGGCAGAGGTAACACCAGAGTGACATAGGCCGTGGAAACTTTTCATAACGTTTATCCTCACTTCCAGATGACATTTAAAAAATAACAGTAAGGCTACCACATGGTAACAAAAGGAATATTATCTCCCAATTAACAATTATATATTCTAATAAGTCAAATTGATCTCCAATAAGTAAAGAGAGAATTAGGAAGATAATGTCTAAATAATCCTTATTAATAACACAAATGAAAACATAGCGTTCCTTAAAAATTTTAAGCCCTATGAACCATTTCCTGACATAAAATCTTTCATCACTTCACTAAATATTGAAGACATCCTTATGAATAAGATGTACTATGATTATACATTTTACAGATAAAGAAACTGAAGCTCAATGTAACATGTCTAATACGTGATAAAGGCCACTTTCAATATATTTCTGTCTGATCTCAAAACCTAATTTAGTAATCTGATTGCACCACTGCTTTCATAGTCTTTTAAAATGGTATCACTACTTTTATTTCCTCTCATAAGAACATGATAAAAATGAAAAAGAAACTCATTAGAACAAATTTCGTATCATGAATTACCTGGAAAAATGTTTCATATAATTTATGAATTTCTCATATTGTAATATATTCCATAATACACTTTCTGGGAAAGACTTAAATAAATACCTGAACAAAATTCAGCATAACTCATTAAGACCATTATTATATAGGGCAGGTTAATAAAATGGGGATCTAACTGACAAGACACATTTCAATATATTATGGTCTTTTTATAATAAACATTTTCATTTGAGGGGAAGAAAAGCCTGATATAGAAAGAAAACAAGGTGCTTGTTTGTGAAATATACTTTTATTAACTACTTGCACTTTTTATTTCTATCCAATACATTTTATTTTTAAATATTATTTTCTAAGTATTAGTGTCTATTCTCTATATATCTCTCACTTTACTAAAATTAATTATTTTTTAACAGGTTGAATTTTCAAAGTTATATTGGTCACCTAAGTTTTTCATTATCTTCATCATGTTATATTTTACTTCCTCAATGTAGAAATTGTCATTATTTAGCCTACTTTTTGATCAATTAATTTGCTGTGTATTTTTATTTTATGAGATATACAGGATTAAATTGTGTAAATATATGAAGTGCCTTCATTTTAGTTATTCAAGATAAGAGCGGGGGGGGAGAGAGAGAGAGAGAGAGAGAGAGAGAGAGAAAGAGATGCCTATCTCTGAACAACTAACTTCAGATTTAAAACAAGAAAAAATGAGGGGCTACTTTTATTTAACATAGAATATGCATTCAAGAAATGAAAGATGATCAAAGAGTCAACAGTAAGTTGCATGCAAGAGGAAAGAATAAATTTAGAAAAATTAAATCATTTAGTATATAATGTGTGGTAGAAAAAGCAATATTTTCCAATGAAAAGTATAAAATAGTTCTATGTAATATTGAATTTCATAATAAGTTGTGAAGGTTGCAAAGCAGTCATTCAATAAGATTAAATTTTTTCCCAAAATATTCCTAATGCCTGGATCAAATTTTATGAATAGAAAGGGAATCAGAAGACCCTTAAGAAGTCTTCCAAAATGCAATATGCTAATTTCAGTGATTATGGCCATATTTCCTAACAGAGAGAAAGAAGAAAGAAACAACATTCATAAAGAGATACAATTAAATGTCTTTTACTTATTCAAACCTGTGGACTTCAATTGCCACATGTTCCTCAAAGACCAAAAATGGACTTCACATTTCATAAAAATATATATGCTCTTTTATTGCTGAGTAATATCCCAACATATGTATTTACATAATATCACATATTCTTTATCAAAAATAAAGTCTCTGGGATGTAATGTGCAACACAGGTAATGGAGTCAATATCAAAATAGCTTTGTACATTGACAGATGGCTACTAGTGATCATGTAGTAAGGTATATAAATGTTGAATCACTATGTTACACACCAAAAATGAATATTATATTGTATGGCAGTTATACCTTAATAAAAATTTTTAAAAAATTAAAAATTCATATGCTTCAATAGTAAGTTTAGTGGCCTGATAGAAAATAATTTACTGTACAAGACTTGCTTTGATTGTTTAATCCCTTAATGCATTATTAAATTAGATAAGGGTTTACTGGATATAATAAATAAATGTGAGCAATCTTTAAAGAAAGAAAGGGTTGAAGGCAAAATGTAAACCATTTGGACTATACTGTAATGTTGTTTGTTAGATAAATTAATTATACTCATATAATGTATTGATTTTTTATGAGATATTTGCTATTTTTTGGATATTCTATGTGGCTATATTATGGACTACATGATTTACACCAAAATCTATACTCAACTGAGACATATACTTGGTAAGATAGATTGCTTGACTCAATCCTACATTTGTCCCTAAACACCTAGCTGTCTTAGTAATTAAGAATTCTCAAATGATTTTTAAATAATTGAAGTGACGGAAGATCTCTACATAGTTTTACTTAAAATATGATTTTCAATATATTTTAGTGCATTGTTTTTTGTTCATTACTAAACCCTATTCAGCACTAAAATCCCTCTATCTTTATTCTTTACTTTATTTGTTAGCATGCCAGACGTCTGAGGGGATAATGGCTGAAAACAAGCAGTGCAGTGAGAAAATTTCTTGCAAAGGGAATGCTTGCATCTTCTGCATGATAATACTTCCGTCGCAGAGACTATTGATTATCTAAATGTGATATTTTAAATTAAATTCAAATGCCTCAAAGGGAATGTGATCACTTGTGAAGTAATGTGTTTTCTATATTTCTAATTAAACCATGTCTAATGTTTTAAATCTGTTGTCTAAATGGTACTCCTGAGGAAAGATTCAATGCCTTCACAAAAAAAGCACTCTTTTATAGCCTCACATTTGACAGCCTAACACATTTTCCAAATGGTCTCACACCTTGCTTCATCATTTAGGGTCTTTAAAAAATTAAATGCAGCTTCTTCTTCTTCAATTAGATTTCACCATGTGCCTAATAGAGACTTTCTGCAACTGTTCTTTTCTCAATGAAAACTCTTAACATCCCTATTTAAAACCCAATGCCACTCTGACGTTAAAATCCACGTTATTCTGTTCTATATGTAACCTTCTTAAGTTTTCTATGTAATATGTTTATTTTGTGTATTCTTTATTGCCTATTGGCAAAAACTTCTATGTCTGTTTTGCTTCTTTATATATTCCAAGCACATACAAATGTGAATAGAAAACAGCCCTCAGTAAATACTCACCCCTGCCTTCCCTCTGAGATTCCACAGTCTATTCCATGTTTCTATGTCTCTGGATCTATTTTGTTCATCAGTTTATTTTTTTCTATAGATGGTTTCTTTCAGTCTCTAGGGGAGGAATCCTTCCTGGCCACATCCAGTTTCTGGTTGTTGCCAGAGAACCTTGTCAACCTTCTCCTTGTAGATGCATCGCCCAATGTCTGCCTCCATCTTCACATGTCTTTCTCACCTGTGTGTCTGTGTACAGATTTCCCTTTTGTTATAAAGACAACAACCATTGGAGCAGGACCTACTCCAATCTACTATGACCTCATTTTAACTTTATTAACATCTGCAAAGATCCTATTTTCAAATAAGGTCACAGCTTCTGGGGATTAAGGCTTCTACATATTTTTCTTGGCAGAGGACACAATTCAATGCATAATAGTCAGCTATGACTCAAGCTCAGACATTTTTTTCTGTGAAAGGATTTATAACTATATTAATATTTTAGGTGTAACTACTCTTTATCTCTACTGCACTCTATTTGTAAAGGTTGATCAGTATTGGTCCAACGTGAGAAGGGAAGGGAGAGAAATGAACTAGGGATTCTGGCTGAAGTTTGCTTCTTCCGCTTAAATCTCAGGATAAGGTTAAGTGGAGTTACTGCCCAGAGAGGTACAATCTAACTACAATCAAAGCTATGTTTAAAGCAACGACCATAGAAAATTCCTAATGTTCAAAATCAGTCAATCTTTTTAGTTGTCTAAGAGTACATTGTGGGAGGGGGAAAAACAAAATAAAAAACAACAACAAAAAACAAAGCCTCCTGATAATTGAGAAAAATGGGTATATTTTAGGAAGGACTGTTCTTGTGTGAAGGAAGTGATTTTGTTTGTGACCTGGGCTGTCAGGCTCTTGTTGTTATGTAGGTGTTGATCATCATGGTCTTCATTCAAATCAGGCCGTTTTCAGACTATGTGAATATTTTGAATATTTTTACCTATTTGTGAATATTTGTTAATATTTTTACCTAGATGAGTACCCTGGCATCTGAATACCAAAATACATGTCACAACTATGACCTAAACATGAACACCTTTGCTAAATGATTTTCCATTTACCAGTTAAAAATAAAACCACACATTTTATTACTCTCTCTTCCAACTCCTTATTTTCCAATCAGTTGTTGAATTATTTGATTCCGTGCATGCCCTCCTATGGCCACCCTCCTAAATTAGCTTCTCCGTGCCTCTCACTTTGGCTGTTATAAAAGCTTCATAATTGGCTTGCAGACATCAGTCTCCTTTTTCTCTTTATGCTCTAATTCATCCTTTAGAGTTCCACTTACAGACTGATATCCCTCAAACAGGTCTCTGATCAAAACCCCCTGATCCAATTAAGAAAACTTGCCATAGTGTTTTAAAATGTGATGTGCCACACCAGCAGGACCAAGGGTGATCCCGAATGGGGGTGGGGGTGGGGATGAAAGGATTAAGGAAAGACAGACAAGAGAATAATAGTCCGAAGCTTGAACCTGGCCAAAACACAGTAACCGCACCCCACAATGTGACCCCCAAAATTTCCCAATCATAGAATCCATTTACTATTTATAATCTTTGTGAAAATAAACATGTCTTCTTTACTCATGCATTTTCTCCTATAATTACCCTTGCTTGAAACAATGTTTTCTACATTTCCACTTGTTTAAAGTCTTCCTTTTATCCAGGGTTTGGCCAAAGAATTATAATATTTCCTTCACTTAAATGCAGAGGAAATTTCTATCAAAAACCCATATATTAGTCTATCCTTTTAAGTCAATCCAATTTATTCCTGCTACAAAAATCCATCTTTGGTACTCTGCCAAGTGTAATTTTACATGCAGGCTACATAAACAGTGTTCTGTGGTCATGAGCTTCTCATCCAAGGCTTGCCCAAACCTAGGTATAACTCAATTTCCAATATTACCCTTAATGCAATGGGTTTTTCAAATCATGTTTTGTTAAGCATGAAACTTACGTTTTCTCATTGTTAAGTATGATGAAATTTCTCTTGATTAACCTCAAAGAAACAGTCCTTAGACAAAAAAGTAAGGCATACTTCTTGATTTTATGCTTTGAAGTTAATGTGCCAAAGATTTAATATTTGGCGAGCCACTTTCTTACATTTATGTAATGTAATATACCCATATGATGACAATGACAAGTGATAGAACCTAGTTTAGTGAGGAAGCAAGGATCTCAACATAATATTCCTTTTGGAGTAATGGGAACTATTAAAATTTTAAAAAAGGATGGAACAATTTGGAATGATATTTGGAAGCAAGGAAATACTGACCAGGCTTTTTCATCTTAAGACAGATAATATTTAAGTGAATAAATAGGATTTACTTGAGTGGTTGAGGGAAAGGCTAGGATTTAGACGAATTTTTCCTTAAAAAAGTTTGTGGGCTGAGAGTCGCAGAGGGTCAGGAAAAAGGGTACAGGGTGAATGGGAGTGTAAAAGATTTGGTTGCTGATGAAGACATGCAGAAGATTTTTGAAATGAGAATTTTGATAAGGAATGATACTGTGAAACTTTTGTCGATAATCCAGGAAATTAGGTATTCAGTTCATAGTGAAATTATTAGATTCATAGGCTAGCATCAAAGACAACATAATAGAGGTGAACTTCCTGGAAATGGGGAAAACATCTATTTGTTAATCGGTAATAGAGAAGATGGGGAGGGGAGGGGGATGTGCACATTCCCAACATGTCATATCCTTTCAAAGAATACTCAATATTCATTTGTATTACAATTCTCCATAGAGTCACTATAAAATGATAACACTTAAAAAATATTTAGCTTTTTCATCTAAATACTTTTGTCCATACCTTATCTCAAATGTGGTATTTTACACAAATCAATAGAAAGATATTATAAACTGAAGGGAATAAAAAATAGTAAAAATCAGGTACAATGTACATACACAGTAAATAAAATAAATATATTTGGATAAGTCCAAGTTGATTACATTTGAATGTTTTAAAGAGTACTTTTCCAGTAGAAGGCCTAGAAAATGTTCTCTTTAAAAAAATAACAGAACTCTTTTTGTTTGTTTTTTAATCCTTACCCGAGGTTATTTTTCTATTGATTTTTAGAGAGAGAGGAAGAGAGAGGGACAGAGAGAAACATCGATGTGAGAGAAACACACCAATTGGTTGCCTCCTGCTGTAGCCCTGACCAGGGTCCGAGCCAGGGAGGAGCCTGCAACCAAAGTATGTGCCTTTGACCAGAATCCAACCTGGGACCTTTTTGTCCACAGGCCGCCATTCTATCCACTGAGCCAAACTGGCCAGGGCTAAAAAAAAAAATAACAACTCTTTTTAGCATTCTTTTTCTATTCTCCACCAACACCAACACCTTCTAATACTATGGATTATATTTTTAGGTCAGATGTTCTATAAAAATGTAGCCATGAGAAAGATAAAATAGCAGCAGTATCATCACTACCATTAATGAACTTTGAGCTGCACAAAGATGACAAAGCAATTTCTCATCTAAAACTCAATTTTAATTTATTAAAAATTGTTTCAACAGCTGATAAAATATTTTGTAAAATAACTCAAAAGGAAATTATAATAATACTAATAATGTTTAAAATGGCATATTCTTTGGTTTCCAGAAACAAGATATAGAACATAGACAGTGGATTGTCAATAGACTCCTCCAATAAAAACACCAAACCAATCTGTTGAACAATTAAAGCTGTTGACTTAGGAAAAATCAGTAAGAAAGAAATTAGAAAGAAGAATACTGATAAGCTGAGTAATTTTACAGTGGCACTGCAAGGTGGGCAACTAGTTTGTATTGGATTGTTATGGCATGCTAGCTTGGGATTCCTGGAAACAAGGAAGACTGTTGATGGACAAGCTCTAAGTCTTGACAAAGCATGTATTTCTGTTGATTCACAGTCTTCCAGGAACAAGCACATTCTAGAGCTAACAGCTAACTTATTTTTGCTTGTTCTTAGCTCTCTGTAGCTCCTGTTGTGTGGTCCCAGGCAGTGGCTGACTTTGTACCTCCTTGGAGATCCAAGAGACAGTGTACCCAGTGGTCAGTGTGAGACCATGCCAGATTACAACTCTTCACATCCATAAGTGACACACTCAAGGAGCAGACTCAGTGACCACCAAAGCCCTACTGAAGCAAGTCCTGTACCATAAAGGGTGTCTCCTGCACAGCAGCTCTTCCATTAAAGACACAGCTGGTCCTCACAGCCAATTGGCTTGGAGGTCAATTCCTCCCAGTGATAACAATAGCAATCAAGGCTTAACCTCAACAAGGCTGCACACAGCCCACAAAGGGGTGCACCAAGAGTGTCCATCTCCGGTAATTGGGGAGGCTGAGTCACTGGGCCCTATATGACACCTTCCACACAAGGCATCTCTATCATCTCAGGTAAGCAGCCAAAATGCGGAGACAAAGAAACATGTCACAAATGAAAGAAATGGAAGAAAGCAAAATGCTGGATATAGAGGTCAAAACCACAGTTATACGGTTACTCAAGAATCTGCTAGAAACCTCCAAGGAGCTTAGTGAGACCTTCAAGGATCTTAGTGAGAATGCCAAAAACATGGAAAAGGACCAGTTAGAAATTAAGCATACACTGACTGAAATAAAGAATAATAGTAGACTAGCAGATCTCAAGAATCAAGTCAAAGATTTAAAATAAGAGGAAACAAAAAACACCCAAATAGAAGAGCAAAAAGCAAAAAGAG
>NW_006294998.1:639656-666494 GCF_000327345.1 Myotis davidii | reverse complement strand
CATAGACAAGAAAAAGCTAAAAGAGTACATCACCACCAAACCAGTATTACATGAAATGCTGAAGGGTATTCTTTAAGAAGAGGAAGAAGAAGAAAAATGTAAAGATAAAAAAATTATGAACAAAATGACAACAAATACATATCTATCAACAAGTGAATCTAAAAACCAAATGAATAAAAAAATTGATAAACAGAATAAACTGGTGAATGTAATAGAATCAGGGGCATGGAAAGGGAGCAGACTGAAATTCTTGGGGGTCAGGGATTTGGGGATGTGGGAAGAGATCGGGCAAAAATCTTACACGTATGGATGAGGGCAGTAGAGGGGAGGGCCTGGGGAGGGGTGGGAACCAGGTGGAAGATAACTATGGGGGGGGGAAAGAGGAACATCTGTAATAATCAGCACAATGAAGATTAAAAAAAAAAAACCACTTATGTGCATATATTCATAACCCATGGTCATAGAAAATAGTGTGGTGAAGGCCTAGGGTAGGAGATGGGTGGCTAGAAGGGGTCAATGGGGGGGGGGGAAGGGCCATATGTAATACTTTCAACAATATAGATAAATTTAAAAATAAATAAATAAATCAAAGTTATGGAAGGCAGATGGCAAAATGTGGCAGGTAGACTGAGGAAAGAGGTGAAAGTAACTGCTAAATTAGTTCATAGTTTATTGTATACTGATTGTAAAATCATTAAAACCTTAAACTTAACATACTCTACAGATGTGTTATCAAAATTCAGTGTCTTCTCACAATGTTATACCTATATTATTTCTCATTGATTTCAACGTAAATAATTTAAAAACTTAAAATGGCATCCCACTGGATATCTTTCCAAATAAAAGGAAGCTCTTTATCTTATCTAACCTAAATATCACTCCCAATGATTCAGTCAACTCCTTTGTACTTTGTTGGTGAGAGAGTTGAATAACAGATCACTATCTTTCTATAAAGTAATTGGAACTGAAGTTAGATATGATCTTAAGATTGTTATGAAGTTGAGAGGTTGAAAGTGATGAAATTCTCACTGACATATATTGAAGCTAGAGTTCCTGCATCAATATAGATTTATTTGAAGATATAACAACAGAGAAATATGAAGTAAATGAAAGGGCAGCAGATGTCTGATACAGTGCAAAGATCTTTGAGAAACTTTTTCTGGTTAGCAATTTTTTCGTTTTAAATATTCACTTTTAAAATTAATAGCAATAAACTAATCCTGTGGTTTAATGATAACATCACTTTTGACCACAAAGTGTTCATAAGTCATGCATGGGTAGACTTATTCTCAATTATGTTTCTGTTTAATATTAAAAAATATAAAATTAACCATTTATAAATGATGATTTGCTCTAGAAAATTTGACAACTGAACCAATCAATTTTTCAAAGCTGGAGTTAGTATTTTCCGTGTTGTTAAAAAGTATTGACAAAGGGTGAGGTCTCAGTACAGAACTATCAACTCCATAGATTAATCTATTAATCCCATTAAACAATAATGAGGTCTATGTGATAATATGGTTGTAACATTGGATTTTTAGATGTCAAAGAAAAAACATTATCTTAGTCTTTTTTTAAACCCTTCTAAACAATAAATTTATTTTAGCTGCTGAGGGAAGACTCTTCCATCTCTTTACTGCTAACCTGCTCCTCCATGTAGAAGAAGGGGTGAATTCATTTGGTCCTCTGGTAGGTCAGTATCTTGTTGATATTGTTCAAAACCGTCTGTCATCAGGAGGTGCATTCGTTTTTCCCCTCTCCTTTTTGAATGAAGCCCCATGAACCTTGAAGAGCGGATGTGTGAATGAGGGAATAGGTTCATTTCACTGGCTGTAGAGTAGGAAGGTTGCCTTTGCCCTCCATCAAAGTTGTATTCTCCAAACCAGTCTTTATAATGATAATATTTTAAATATTTTATCCCACACATGTAAAGCACTCACATTCTATGGAATGTTAGTCAGGCAGAATAAACATGCCCCAAATAGCCTCTGCATAATCTCCTTCCCTATGTAACTTTCTTCTAACCAGTAGAACATGATAATGTTGTGGGAATATGATTTACATGTTAGATTACAAAAGACTGATTTCCATCTTGCTAGCCAGCACTCTCTAAAGAACAATTTCATAATTAATATCAATTATATATTATGAGTAATTACTTGAAGAATGTGCAGGTTCTAAGGGAATCTAACATGCTGTATATGATGTTCTGGTTTCTAGCTTGGGTCACTGGGTTGCTTTTGGTGGAATTTTCAGAGATGTGGGATGCAAAAGGTAGTTCAAATTTGGGGAAAATTTAACAATATTGGCTTTACAATTATTGAGTGTGATGTAGCTTCAGGATTTTTAAGTATACACATTAACATTAGAGACATGTATTTGTAAGGTAACTGTTAAAATGATAAGAATATGTAGGATTTCTGCAGGAGAGTGAAAAGAAGAAGCATGAGAATAAATTTGCAAGTGTTGGTACTAGAAAATAGACTCACGTAGGTACTTAATATGTTGAGGTAAAAAAGAAGAAAGAAAGAAAGAGAGGAGAGAGAGAGAGAGAGAGAGGAAAAGAAAGAAAGAAAGAAAGGAAGGGAGGAAGGGAGGAAGGAAGGAAGGAAGAAAGAAAGAAAGAGAGAAAGAAAGAAAGAAAGAAAGGAAGGGAGGAAGGGAGGAAGGAAGGAAGGAAGAAAGAAAGAAAGAGAGAAAGAAAGAAAGAAAGAAAGGAAGGGAGGAAGGGAGGAAGGAAGGAAGGAAGAAAGAAAGAAAGAGAGAAAGAAAGAAAGAAAGAAAGGAAGGGAGGAAGGGAGGAAGGAAGGAAGGAAGAAAGAAAGAAAGAGAGAAAGAAAGAAAGAAAGAAAGGAAGAAAGATTAATACCATGGAAGGCAAGAAAGTAAGGCAGCATGACTCAAGTTGTGGAAACAAGATAATACCATGTATCTTTCAAAAAATCTATATAATAAAAGCCCAGTGACCTTTACGGTGGAACGACCAGAATGACCAGTTGCTATGACACACCAGCCACAAGGGCCACCACCAGTGCCGCTGCCGAGCCCGAGGACCCCGGGGCCAATTGCATGGCCACCGCTAAGGCATTGGTAAAATAGGTGGCCAGCATGAGCGTGCAACTTGAGATGAAGGCTCTGTGGGAAGAATTCAATCAGTTGGGTACTGAGATGATCGTCACCAAGCCTGGCAGGTTAGGGCACCCCTCTCCCTGCTGCGACCCTCCCCACATGGCACCAGTCTCAGGCAGCAGGCTTTGGCCCAGTCCACGCGAGCAAGACTGAGAAGTGGGGTGGGGGGTGCGGCCTGGCCATCTGCGGGCAAGCTCCTTCACTCCCAGAGTCCCGGCTCTTGCAACAGCCGCCTGGCACGCCAGGCCAGAGGTGCTGCTCCGGAGGTCAGGAAGGCAGCAGAGAAAAACCCTGTGGACCTGCCACCTGACCAGAAACCCAGGACCTGGCACCACTAGAAACGTACCAGCTAGGAGCACACTGAGCTTGGGGGGAAGGCAGCTGCCTGTGAGGGGCCTTGCCCCAGCCGGCTCCCGGTGGGTCCCACCTCAAAGGAAACTTGGTCTTTGGTTCCTTAGTTCAGTCTATCCCACCTAAAGAGCAGCTGGGCACATTTTAGGGGAGAATTAAGACTCTAAAACAGTGTGTTCTGTTCCGTGGCAATTGCTATCCTGTTGTCTAAGGCCTAAATTCCAGGTGATTGTGGGGCCTGGCTCTGCCCCTGGGGCCTGCGTCTTCCAATTGGCCTGTATTTGCTGTAAGGGCCCAAAGAGAAGAAGGGGAACAAGTTTTTTCTGATGCAATGCATTTGACCAACAGACAAAGGCGAGTGCCGGTCTGTGTCTAATGTACACACAGACACCAGCTCTGAGTCCGCCTGGCCAAAGGGAGCTCAGGGCCTGTTTGCAGAGCCTTCTGGTGGCTTCTGGTTCCTTGCTGAGGCCGTCCTCCCTGGAAGCCTGAGGCCCATGTTCAGCTCCAGCTCAGTGGGTCTTCTCCAGGCCCCTCCCCCCGGCGGGCCCAGCCCAATTGCCCCAATCAGGGTGGGCTGGCCAGACCCCACCCATGCATGAATTCATGCACCAGACCTCTAGTTATTTTATAATTCTTGTCTGAGTTTATGCATGATATATTACTGTCTGTATTTGTTTTTAAGATTTTTTGTATGAAAATTGACCTAAGTTTATTTTATAAATGATCTCCAATTTACTTGAGCATGATACTGAGTTAATAAATACAGTCTGAAAAGTAACATCCTTTGAAACAATATTACCTTGGCTACATATAAGACTGAACATGTAATATGCTCAATAGAGCACTGGGGAATTGACACAAATCCCCGCGCTGCTGTGTATGGTGAGGTGCCAGGCACTGTGAGGTAGGAGATGCACAAGACAGGGAGCATGAACTCCAACATTAGTGGTGTGGGAGGTACCCCTCTCTGGAGGCACTGGAGTGAGGAGGGGGAGTATATATATATACACATATATATTTAATTTCATAATATATATGAAAGATGTTGGCTTCCTTTAACTAGAAAATTTCATTAAATAAAGAAGACAATTTAGATTACACAAAACCAAGGAGCTAACTAGAAGTTAATAAATAATGGCATCAGGAAAAATTGAGTTTCATAACCCACAATTTAAAGAAAATTGCAAAGATATAAAGTTAAAAGTTAATGAATGGTCATGTAGAGTTTTTATAAAATAGGAGAAACTTGAGCTGTTTATTCAGATGGAAAGGATCACAAACACTAAACACAATTAAAAAAAAAATCAACAGAAAAAGAATCCAATAGCTGTAGAAAATACATCGGATAACAGAGACAACAGACTCCAGAAATTAATGGCAAGGATATTTTCAAGGTCACTGGCAGAGGGCATTGATTTGACAAAGTGAAGGAAACTGAAGAAAATGCAATAAACACACTGAAACTGAAGGAAAAATAATAAGCACAGTTAGTGATGCTGGACAGAGGCAGATTCATTCTTCTTAAACCTAAGGCAAATTCATAAACAGGCTGTAATTAATTAAATTTCTTGCACAAACAAAATACGCATATAATACATTTTAAGCCATAGAGTATATAGTATAAGCAAAAATTAGATAAACAAGTGCTAAACATTTAGGCAGAAGGTTAATGTAAGAGCCCGTAGGAATAAACCATTTTAAGTCTGATTTATCTGATTTATAGTAGGAGACACACCAGTCTCCTTTTTTTCAGTGAAGCGGGAAAAACAAAAGCCACAAAAGTTCCTAATTACCTGTCAACAGAGAGAAGAGAATATAAAGATAAGAAAGAAAATGTAACTTTATTTTCAACCTTATTTTCTCCTTCTGTTGGCAAGAGGCTGTTGACAATTATTTGATTTCAGTGGAAACTGCTTTGTCACTATTGATTCAAATGAACTGTGCCCTTCCCCCCGCCCCACGTTTGAAGATAAAGCAGTATTATTCATCAAGATCTAAATGTCCTCCAATTGTCATATTAGCTATACGTTCGTATCTGTGTTATCTATAGAAATTTTCTGGAACATTAAACATACTAAACCCTTCAAGCAAATTTGTGGTTATTCCATATTGATTTAGTAGAGATATGAAAATAATAGTGCCTAACTCAGATAAATTGACATAAGTACTTGATAATTGTTAAACTTTAGCTTTTGGTCAAAAATTAGAAACAGGAACAACATATAGTCTAGTCTTCCACCTGAATAAAATAAAAACGTAAACAAAATAAGTAAGATAGTTTTTTGTTGGTGATCCTTAAGATATTAAGCATCAGGCAATAACATCCAATTATTCCTGATAACCAGGAAACAAATAAGATAAGCTCTTAATGACATCAGCACATTGCCAGGAAAGAGTATGCAGGCCACGGTTAAGGCATGAGAAACTAAAGAGGAGTCCTATGTGAGGTTGATGCTGAGAGAACCAGGCCCAGTGAACCAAAATGAAAAGTGAGCCTGGTGGATGGTGTACACAGGCAGGCTAAATAGCCATCTCAGACAGTGATTAAAGAAAATTGAATTTATTTAAGAGAAGGAGATGGGTATGGAATATCCAAAAGGAAGGGCTGCACAGCACTGAGCCAAGGGGACATTGGGTCGATGATGGCAGCACCCAGGAGCTTGAGTTTCATCCTGATATGCAGTCGCTGGCAGGAAACTTGTCCTTAGTGGGTTTGGGGCTGAGTCACAGGGCTTGGGATGCAGGTGTGTGGTCAGGTGCCTTCAGGACAGTTACCATTCCTTGTATGGTCTGACTCCTGCTGTTCAGGGAGTTGATCCTGGTCTTTTGTTTTCCTATGGCAGGAAGCTTATAAATGGCAGTTAAGAATTGTCTTGTCCTACAGTCCTAGACTTTTGAATTAGATTGTTATATACACAATTAATCTTAAATATCCCCTCCCTAACTAACAAAACAAAAGATTACACTAATAAGTAAAAATAAAAAAATAGAATAATAACATAGCAAATATTAGAATGATAGATTGAAACCAATATCAATAATCACATTAACTGCAAATGATTAAAATACTATCATTAAACATAGGTTTTTTAAAAAAGGACAAAGAAAAAAATCTAACCATATATTTTCTACAAGAGATATATGTTCATTATAATGGCACAAATAAATTCAAGTAAAAGGATATTAAAAGATGCACCATAGCAATGAAACGTGGGGTGTGGGAAGCGGATCTCCCCCTTGCAGGTTCTTGCCTCATGAAGTTTGACGAATGAAATTTATAGACTAAAAGGACTTGCTAGTAAAAGGGTGGAAATTTATTGGAAGCAAATACAGACTCCCACATATGGGGTAATCCACCAAGCTCCTTTTTTTCTAAGGCTTATAAATGCTGTAGCTATTTGTCTTTTCATGCCCCCTTCTAATTGGGCTCTTTCCCCATTTTATGACTCTGTGCTTTGCTAATTGGTTACTCTTTTGCAGAATATCACCTTCAATATCCAAAACCCAGGTGGTGTCCCCTTTCTCTCTCCCCTTTATCTTGCAACATTCCTCTGTCTCCTGTGAACATATGTTTCCCTTTTCCAGCATCTGTCAACATTTCTCTGTCCTCTGTGAAAGTATGTTTCCTTCATCCTCATACTCTGTGATTTTTCTTTATCCTCTGTGAATGTATGCCTTCCTCTCCCCTTACCCTGTGGTAATTTTCTATTCTCTGTGAATGTATGCCTTCTGGACCTTATTTATTCCTATGACTCCCTAAACCTGCCCATTTTTTCCCTAAAATTCCTTACAGTAACACCAGTAAAAATATATCTGTGAAGCAAAAGTGATTCAAAAACAAGGAATACTTCCGGATATAAAAATGAAAATGTCTTAAAAACAAAGATGTCAGTTAATTAATAATATAATAATCCCAAGCAATATGTACCTAACAGGAGAGTTTTAAAATGCATGGTGCAAAAACTGATAGCATTTCTAGGAGAGTCAATAAAGAATTGCATTAGGAATTTCAACATTCTTCTGTCAATAATTGAGAGGGCAAATAGGAATATTAACTAAGATGTAATAGACTTGAACAACATTATTAACACCAACATAATATTTATATAACACTCCACCCAACATTAGAAAATATATGTTGTTTTGAATATACATGTAATTAATTGTTAAGCAAGTAGACTAAATTCTGGATCATAAATAAACTCTTAATAAATGAAAAAGGATTGAAGCAAAATAAATGATATTGTCTGACCACATGAAATTACATTAGAAATCAATAAAATAAAATCCTTTGAAATGATACCCTTTTTCTCCCCACCCTCAATATGTGGAATCTGAATATCCTATTTTTACATAACACATGGTCAAAAATAAATTAAAGGGAAATTGTAAACTATTTTGAAATAGACTCAAATTAAAACATGGTATATCAGAATGTATGAGATACTGCTAAAATAGTAAGTAGTGGGAAATCTACAGATCTAAATGCCTATATGAAAAAATAAGGAAAACTCTAAATCAGTGATGCATGCTCCATTTTTAGAAACTAGAAACTGAAAAACAACATATAGACATATTAATCAGAAGAAAAGAATAAATAAAGATCTAAGAGGAAATCCATGATTAGAAAACAAAAACAATAAAGATGAACTAAACAATAACCTGGATCTTTGAGAAGACCAACCAAATTAATTAATAAATTAGGAAAAACAGACGGTGGTTATGTATAATTTACCAGAAATCAGAGACAAATCATTCCTATGGAGTTGATAGATAGTAAAGGGATAATAAGAATTCCTTCTGAACAACATTATTTCTAACAATTTGACAACTTAGATGAAATAGATTCCTTGATGATGAAAATACCAAATCTCACTAAGGAGGACTATATTAAAAAAGACAAATAAAATAATAAAAGGCACCTCAGACACTGGGGAACAATATGTGTAAGTCATATGTCTGATAAGGGGCTTGAATATAGAATATATAAAGAACACTTACAACTGAAAATAAAGAAGACAAACACACCATTTTTAAATATGGGCAAGTAATTTTAACAGACACTTCTCCAAGGAGGTTGTACAGATGGCCAGTACGTACATGAATAAATGTTCAATGTCATTAGTCATTAGAACAGTGCAAGAAAAACCATTTCACATCTGTGAGAATTGCTCTGATCAAAATGACAGACAATAGCCTGTATTGGTGAGGATGTGGAGAGACTGGAATGCTTATATTGCTGGTAGAAATATAAAATGGTGTAGTAGCTTGGGAAAATTAGTTGGGCAGTTTTGAAAAATATTAAACATAGAGTTACTATATAACCCAGAAATATATTGGCAGGTTTATACCTAAGAATAATGAAAACATACACCCGTACAAAAACTGGTACATGGATGTTCATAGCAGCATTACTTGTGATAGACAAATGTGGAACCAATCCAAATGTCAATCAACTGCTTAATGCATAAAAAATGATATACTCATATAATGAACTATTACTCAACAAGAAGAAAAGTGAAGTACCAATTTATGCTAAAACACAATACACCTCAAGAGTATCATAAGTGAAAAATATTATACAAAAAAGATCGAAAATGCCCAAGACCCTCACCATTACAAGATCCAATGATTCCACTCTAAGGGCTGTTCAGCATTAGTTTACATGCTTACAACATATTTCTTATGTGTGGATTTCCCTTAGTTTCTGTAAGTTTAGTTCTGTATTAAATATTTTATCTTTTTTATACAATATACTCTTAACTAATTAGAAAAAAATCCATAATCTTGCTTATCCAATTTGCCGGAGCTAGAAGTGAACGTACTTTAAATTTCTCAGCATTTAGTCTCTGTAAAAAGATATCTTGTATTTGAAATTTGCCATGACAGACCTCTGAACGTAGGCTTCTTCCTGTCTGTGCCTTGTAGGCACTGGGGCACCAGCTACCTGCCTTTCCTCATAGGATATTCAGTTCCCAACTTTGGTTTTTTTTTTTTTTTTTGCATATTTTTGTGAGCATTTGGTTAGACTATTAATATACCAGTCTTAAAAGATCATTTAGAGTGAAAAACTGTTCCCACCTATGAAGATTTTACTTTGCATCTGCATCTACTAGGTGTGGTATCTTTTTCTTCCTCTTCCACCAGGTGAGGAATAGGTCTTGATTTTCACTGGATACCTTTGTTATTCAAAAATAGCAAGTGATCCAGATGGTAATGAAATAAATGCATGAAGCAGGTTACGAAACACTAGCTTCCCCTTGCAGGAGTGAACCACTTCTAATTGGCTCCAATGAGACAACTTGCACTGTGGCTTTTCATCTTATGCAAGAGACCTATAAGAGACTGTTTCAGGGACTAAATTCGGGCTGTTATTGTTCAATTATATTTAGAATGAAGTTTCAACATTTCCCACCACTGTAAGTAATAACAAACTTTCAATAAAATACCTCATTTCCTGTAGTCTCTTTGATTTAGGTTATAATGCGTAAATGACTGGTCTAGAGAGAGTGGGCAACATACTGAAGCCTTAGGACCTCCTGTTCCCTTTAATTTCCTGTATTTGGGACCAATTTTCAACTAATTCCAATACAAGATGGCTAGCCCCACTTTCCTATCAATGTGTGGGAAAAGTTTTGACCTTCATTGAGGTCATGCTATTGGCAATGGTTCTGGGAAATAGTTTAACAGGATTCAACTCTATTTCCAGGATCCTGGAAGGACAAAATTACCTTCTCAAGCCTGATTTTCATAGGCTTTGGTTTTAAATGGCTCAAAAACACTTGACCTCTGCATCCTACTTTCTTACTTGTAACATAAATTTAATGTTTGTTTTATATTCTCTGCAACTTTCCAAGTTTGTTTTGGTTCCAGGGCAATTGATCCACTCTTTTTCTTTACGAATGCACAGAAGATGACAAATTGATTTTACGGTGGTGCCTGAATATAGTGAAAGTCAAGACTGCTGATTCCAAGAAAAGCTGTCACTACTTCTGTTTCCTCAAACTATCTCCATAATTTACCCTTATATAACTTTCATCCAGTTTATTTTTTCTTTTTTTTAGAATGAGAGTCACTAGACTTAAAGTCTTAATTCTCATCTTTTGGGATAGGGATGGGTTTTTCTAACAGTACAAACTGAATTAAAACATTGTGGGCTCCTGTATAGGTCTTCTCTTGTTTTTCTCTTTGAAGAATGTAATGAAAAAGCAGATCCATAATGCATCGTGTTCTTAAAGGAGGGTTCTGTGTAAACCCACCTTCCACTTGACTATCTGAAATTCTTTCAGTCAGAATGGATTTTAAATTGTAAGCAAGCCATTCTATTGTTCTTCCATCCCCAGCACTTTTAGAGAGTGAGTTAAAAAGTCACTGACCTTTTGAGCTCCGGGCAGGACTCTCAGGGCTCTGATTACTTAATTAGGCGCTAAAGGAGAAGTGACTCCTGTGCTCCTTAAAGAAAACACACACCACAAATGGAAATGTTTTAAAAAGCACTCTTTTGAAATAAAGCATATTAACGTTTGATAAAGTAACTCCATGAAAAGTTCAGATTTGCATTTATTATTAAAATGAGGGGATTATTATTCTACCACCCGATGGTGTCACAGGCAGAAATATCTACCTCCCTGTGAAGACCATTTCGATCAGCTCCAAGATGCAAACGTGGACTAGTTCAGTGTTGTTTGTCAGAAGCGCATACATGACTTAAACCTACTTTTTTTTTATTTGAGCAGTATTCAGCCCCTGTCCCCTCTGTTAACTAATCTATTGTACCAATGTTATCTGGAATTGTCAGGTCTTCTTAAGGCATCTAATGAACTATGATTTAGGTTCAGTCCTTTTTTCAGAGAATTATTTGTAGATCCTTGGGAGAGAGAAACAGAATATGTCATAAATGAACTTTTACATGCTTTGGAATTTGGTTCTTTTTGAGGAGTTGATTCTTATTCTAATATTGGACATACAGTTTTAGTTATTGATATGCCAGTCACCTGTACTTTGTCATTTAGTTGGCTGTATGCTATAACTTGGGAAACAATTTTAATAAATACTGGATCACTTCCCAATTTTGAAACTGGGACTATTATCCCCTCCTTCCTCTGGTCTAATAGCAAAGTCAGTGATAGGGCACATGGTAGTAACCTCATTTTCTCAAGGATGGTAAATTTCATGAGCTGTATGTGAGTCATATATTGCAGCACAAAATGTGAGAATACAAACAGAGTCAGAGTCTATGAATCCAGTATATCACCATGAAAGAGCTATGATCAATTCTATAATCCAGTCTCCCACTTAATAAAACAGCTGTTAATTCACATAGGAAAGAAACTCCTGAAAGACCTAGCTTGAGTGTTAGGAAATCATTTTGGCTTCACTGTAGAGCTCTCCTTACCATTTCTCATGTTATGGAGCATGATAGGCTTGTAGTAGTGATTATGGGTCCTAGGAAGTTTAGGGCCTTTGTGAAATTCACCACAGAGATTCAAACTTCCCTCTGAGCAGAACTGTGAGCACCACAGTTTCAGTACTTCTAGTAGAGAACCGCCCCATAGTTGAGCAAGACGTCAAACTTTCTAAACTACATTCACCTACTCAACGGAAGAGATGGCCTTAATACAGCTCTGTGGTTTTGGTGTAGATTTGGTTATTCCAGAGGAAGGCACAATTTCAAACATCAGACTTGGAGCATAACTGAGAGTAATTTTAAGCCTGTGCTTTTAGTTGGTGTGAAAAGTAGCATGTAAAAATACTACTTCCTAATGCCTGTCATCTCTGTGAATACCATGAACTTGTTTCAGCACTGCCTTCTTTAATGCGTTCCGCTAACAAGACAGCATGCCATGTCAACATCTTTACTTTAGAAGGTGCCATGCGTATGAACATGCTCACAGAGAGCAATGGACAGCCCTGTTCTCCCTCAGCGACAGTTCTTCCCATATTCTTCATTTCATTTAAAACAATCAAACCTGATCACAGATAAGGCTAGAATTATCTCTCCCAATATTCTTGTGGATATGGCACAAAAGCAATCAGATAGTTCACTCTTTAATGTCTCTAAAATCACCTAGAATATTTTTAAACATCTCTATTATTCTGATGAAAATAAATGCCCAGACAAATTTCAGTGGTCATAATGAGATTTATTTATTTTTATCTTTTAGATAAATGTTTGATTCCTATTTATAGTTTCAGAATGTCTAGGGAAAATATGTTAGGAAGTGACATCATTTAGTACAATGCATCAGAATAAGAGGTTGGTACAGGTATGAAATGACTTGATCTCCTTTGCTTTCCTTTACTCTTCTCTGTGACTGCAACTACGTAACTTAGAGAAGTGAAAACTGCATAGATTCTTTCAGGGTTCTGGATCAGGTATCTGAGAAAGTAGAGTTCTTCAGAAATTGTTCTGAAATATAACCATCAATCCTATCAACCGAGCCAGACTGTTGCTCCAAGTGATTTTCCCCCGGAACTTGAGGCATATTGTTTTATGGCTGCCGAGTGACTATTTTGACTAGGATTGTCACCATTATCTTTGAACCATCAAGTTGCGAATAGCCTCTGTAACCTTATAATTATACTAGGGGTCCGGTGCACGAAATTCGTGCACTGGGTGTGTGTGTGGGGGGGAGTCTCCCTCAACCCAGCCTGCCCCCTCTCACATACTGGGAGCCCTGAGGCGTTGACCCCCATCACCCTCCAATCGCAGGATCGGCCCCTTGCCCAGGCCTGACGCCTCTGACAGAGGAGTTGACCCTCATCATCCTCTGATCACCAATCACCGGATAGGCGCTTTGACCAGGACTGAGGCCTCCGGCAGAGGTGTCAGGCCTCTGCAGGGGACCCCCACCTGATTCTCCGATCATGGCTGGGGGGCAGGGCAAAGGCGGCCCTGGGGGCTCTTAGCTCCCCCCTGGGTTTCCGATCACTATCAGTGGCAGGGGGCTTCTTCCTGCTTTCCCTTTCGCCTCCCTGCATTGTGCCTACATATGCAAATTAACCGCCATCTTGTTGGCAGTTAATTTGCATACAGCCCTGATTAGCCAATGAAAAGGATATCGCCGTACGCCAATTACCATTTTTCTCTTTTATTAGTGTAGATAGTTGGGGGGGAAAAAGCACCTTTATTTTTGCAGATTTGGGTGAAATATTTTAATAGCTATTAGTTTCACTGGCTCTTTTAAAGCCTTTATTTTTATTGCCATTAGTAGTGCTTTTAAAATATGACTCAAACTCTCAATTTTTATGTTTAGTTGTATAAAGAAGCTATTGAGTTCAAAGATTGTATAAAAATTAAAATATACTAGTTTTTTAGGTATATTTAAACTATTTCAGGTTTCTTAGATACCAATTTAATTGTGTGTTTTTTCTAAAATTTATTTTTATTGTGCTGATCTGATATAAAATTGATCTTACTTTATATATGAGTGAAGAACATTTAAAAAAATTCAAGACACACTTGTTGGGTACTATTTAAATTTAAATAAAGACAAAACCATAGTAACTTCATGAAAAAAAAAATCCTATAGTGTAGTGAAAAAGATAAACACATGAATGAATGGGGAAAAAATGCAGTAAGAACAAAGATAAAGTAAGAAAGGATTGCACCAGTCATTGTATCCATGTAGTTATAGACAGAATTGTTTTTAGACTTACTAATTACTCATAGCAAAGGTCATAACACTTGCTGTCCTGCTCAATAAATAATGGTATGAAATACATCAAATCCTACTTCTAGACTCTACTTAATTTCATATTAATACTCAATTTTATATGTTGAGTAAACATTATTTGTATATAGAAACATTTAATTACTAATATTAGTTATCTCTGGGTGACAGAATTAAGTGCGATAATTTTTTTTATTTTTCACTCAAACATTTCTTTTAAGGGGGAAAAACCTACTCTTCCTTAAAAATATGTTTAAATTAATGATTCTTTATTAGTGAACACATTTTTTAGAAATGAATTAATTCCTCAATAAGAGAACTAACGTATGCATAACATCCTCAAAATGAAGAGTATTAACTGGATTATGGGCAGATATTTTCATCACAGTATTATTTATAACAATAAAAAACTGAAAAATAATTTAGGATTTACTACCAGAAGACTAAGTAAATAAAAAAGTAAATTTATAACATGAAAAATTGACCATCTATTATAAATATTTTAAAAATAATAATGTTGTGAAAAATATTTATAATATAATGTTCAATTAAAATTTATAAGCAAGTATAACTTCAGCTAAATATTATAGGCCACCTTTTGTTAGTGAGATTAAGAATAAATTTGATTTTGTTACTTAAACCTTTGTTTTTCTTGTCAATTCATTTTATTTTTAATAAGAAATGAAAAGTATTTTAGTTGCAAAAGTAAATGATTAAATAATCCAGGATCCAGGTGATTTTCTGTTGTTGAAAAGTAATGGGCTTTTCTTTTCTTTCCCTGCTCCCTCCCTGCCCCTCTCCAATAATTTATTTTATTCACAACTGGCCATACTGTGATATATAAAATTATCCAGAATTACTATAATAGAAATATTTAAAATGGGAGCAGTAAGGTAATCACATTATAAATTTTAAGACACAATATTAAAATTAGATTTTATAAAGAAAATGTAGCGATTTACAATTAGTTAAGAAATTTGATGTTTGAGCATATGTTGCTTTTCACAAGGCATCCTCAATAATGATTCACTGAATCATAAAATGCAATTTCCGTTTTTGAAATGGGAAATTTTTATGGACAAAAGCATTACCATTAATACCTTATTTTCTCTCACCATGTCCTTACATAATAGATATAAAAAATAAAGAAAACACCTTTTTTCAGCATATTTGGTGTTTTGTTATCAAAATTGGAGGAATTTACTGTTCTCTCAATCCATATTTCTAACCTATTTTTCCATTCTTTATTGAGAATGCACTTGTTTTTGTGTGTGAAACTTTTACTTTTATTCACTGTATGCTTAGATTATTCATTTTAAATTGCTCTTTTAAACTGGCTTCAAACATTAAATGAGCAAAAATTACAGGATTATTACTTGTTTTCATTAAATGACTGTTTTATTTTCTATAGCAAGAGACAAATAACTAAATCCTATAGTTGTCATTACCATATAATTTTCTAGCAAAAAATAAAAACTGTATTTTTATATACTTGGGTGCAAAAATTTAATACAATGATTAAGATAGTATGCACCAGAAAGCAAATTCATCTCCTTCATTTTTCACAATATTTTAATTATGTTGCTAAAACATCCCTAGTGTTTGCAGATATATGGCACCTTCCCCAGCTCCTCATCCATTTCTTACCATGTAACTTGAAAATTCTTATCGTCAGAATGTTTTGGCAATCCCAATCAATATGTGAGTTGGCTTCTAAATGAACATTAGCACACAGTTGTCCAAAAGTAGGTTTACAGCTGTGAGTACGCTAAACAAAGAGTTTATTCTTGTATTGTTATTTATTAATTGTATTATTTCCCATATGAACAACCGTAAACCTACTTTTGCCCCACCCTGAGCAATCCTATTGCTTCTCATAGAAAGGATGCAGAATTTGGCGTATTTTTCTTTTATACAGCTTGGAAATCAAATTTTAAGGAGGTGTTATGCCCACTTCACTAAAATGCACTTTCTCTGTGATCCTCCCTAACCTTGGTAAGTGACAAGTGCCCCCTTAGTACTGACAAGATCCAGTCTATGCAAAATAGTGTTAATTGCTTGTTCAGCTGCTCTCTCTGCAACTATAAAGATTAGTAATCAAAGGGATTTAGAAACATTTACAGTACATTAATATTGGGACTTTTATCATCTCAGGTCAAGCTATGAAAATTGTAGATATAACCTTGTTAAGCTTGTGTTCAATAAATATTTACTGAGCATCTGCAATGTATCAGGACACTTTCCTAGCTTTGAGGACTCAGCAGTCAATAAGAAAGACAAGACAGAATCAAACCCAGGACTCTTCAGTCTGCAGGGCCAATGCTCTATCCACTGAGCCAAACCAGCTAGAGCAAAAGAAGTGAGGTTTGAATATGTGTTGTATGTTAAATAATAGGGTGATAAGCAATGCTTTACTTGAGATAGAGATAGAGATGCTGCTTTTAAAATGGTTGATAGAGAAGCCTCTCAAGAAGAAAACATTTGAGTTGAAATCTGAGCAAGATCAAGAAGCAGCCATGTAAACAGAGAAAAATATTTTTTCTTACAATTATACTGCCAATAACACTGTCAATAACAAGACCAACAGCAGCATTTCAAGAACGTTTTGTATTTAATACATTATTTAAATTATCATTATTACTAGAGGCCCAATGCATGAATTCATGCAAGGGTGGGATCTGGCTAGCCTGCCCTGATCAGGGCCAATGGGGCCAGGCCAGCCAGGGTGATGGCCCAAGGGCAGTGGGCGGGCCGGTCCCACCCACAATTAGGTGGGGGGCTGACTGGGGGGGGCAAGCCAGGGGGAGGGGCTGAAGGCTGTTGGCTGGCTGGCCTCGCTCCTTGGTCGAACTCCGGGTCGAGGGGACAATTTGCATATTATCCTTTTATTAGATAGGACTAGTGACCCTGCGCATGAATCCGTAGCTTGCTGCTGCTTGCCTCAGCTGGCCGCCACACCCACCACCGCTGGTAGTTCTCCACTCCATGTAGCTTGCTGTCCCACCCTCCTGTAGCTCTCTTCCACTCATTGCTCGCTGCCCTGCCCTCCTGCTGTTCGGTCATTATGTGATGGCGTCCTGGACCAATTTGTGTATTACCGTAGTATAAGTATAGATTATTTTGCATTTAATACATTATGTTGTGACTGTAGAATGAGTTTCAGAAAACTTGACTTCTGAATGCCATACATTAGGTAAAAGGCATATTTGAGAAAATAAGCACAGATCTAATTGCTTTGAAAGCTCAAATTCCTAATTGCTCCTTCTCAACTCTGAAGAGAAATTAGAATCCCCCAGAGAATTAAAATAAAACACTAATGCTCTTTTTTTCATCCCACACAACTGACTTACAAATTGGCAATTGAATCTCAGAGGGTTCTGGGCACTAGTATACTATAAATATTTCCCAAGTAATTATTATAAACCGTCAAAATGGAAAAACCACTGCTTTACTCATTACCTTATTTTAGCATTACATTGGAAATTAATAAAAAATACTTATTGATCTTAAGTCACATACATAATCTAGCACAAAGAACTTTAAAATCAACACAGAATTTATAACTTCATTCATTCTTGAATATTTATTAAGCATGATGTATTTTTCTGATTCTGGTGTAGTCTGGGAATAAATGTATAAATAATAGATGTTCCTAATTATTTCCCCATTTTTAATGAAAACTCTTGCTCATAAGCATGAATCAAGGATTCATTTTCAGGTATTATAACTGACAATAATTTTGGTTATATGGATAATAATTATATCAAACACTTTTGGAAATGCAATCTGTAGGTCTATCATTCCTGTATATGCAACTGCTTAAAGTTAAGGTAGATGAAGTATGTTTCTAATTGCCTCGATGATACTGTCTTCCTCATAAAAAACCTGATATAATTTTATGTTTTATCTTATTACAAGAATATCTATAAAAACTGAGCAGTTCTAAGAAATGACTTTGAAGTTTACTGGAAGTGTTCCTCACATAAATCCCTATATTAGTACTTTAATTAAGAAGAGACACAAAGCACACAACCTTGGAGGGGGTATATTTCCCTCAATCCTCTTACTTTATCTCCCTCTAGATGTTATTTTCTCGGAGACTTATATCTAGTTTCAAATATTTTTGATTTTGTCAGACTTCCCTTTTGGGTTTCAAGGTGTAATTTATTTTCTGTATTTAGTGTTTCCACCTTAACACCTTCCAGTTTTAAGTGATTAACTATTTCAGAATAAAATACTCTGTCAGCAACATTAATTTTCAAACAAAAAATGAATTGGAATTTTATTCAATAAATAATTATACTTTAAAATTATTTTGAGTAATTATACACTTCATACCAAAACCATGGCCTATTATTAACCTTATATCCATTGTGAAGAATTAAGAATTAATGACACTGGTTTTCATTCCATGGACTGACTATATTAGGCATTGAATATAAAATGGCCCAATATTTTTCTGACCAAGAACACATTTTAAAACAATATTATGCATCTCCTGGAGTACATAGAAATATAGTTATATGGAAAGTAATTTTATTATATGTCAGAACTCACAAGCCATGAGACCACATAGGAAAGTTTTAACTATTTTATATTTGTTAATTAATCATGATGTAGTATTAGATCAACTAACATATCCAAATCTTAGTTTACCCTTCAGTGTATAGGGAATTCTAATTCTTACCTTTTTTTTGGGGGGGGGGGGGGTTGATATGTTACATTTTTATTCTTACTCTAGATTCTATTTGGCAATCACATAATTAAATGATTTATCTGCTACACAAGTATAAATCTTAACTTTAGACAATCATCCCCTAAGTTCCAGATGTTGTACAGAACATACACTACATGGCAACTAGCTACTTCAGTGAAGAGGTATCTACCCAAAAAGGCAGGGGAATGATGGCATATTATGTAAAAACGGTTGAAGGGAATTTTACACACATCTCTCCCCCAAGATAATCTAGAATGCATATATGTAATTATTTTTTAAATGTATTGTCTAGTACAGAAATTATTCAATTATATTTTTATTTGGATCATTTTTGGTTGCAAATGACAGAAAGTAATCTCAAGCTATCATAGAAAAAGAAAAAAGTTTAAAAAGCGAAACCATGGAAAGAGATTATTCATTTGGAATTTAAGAACAACAGGAAGCAGACCTTTCTCAATTTGCTAATCTCTGTTATGATCTTTTGTTTGCTTGTTTGTTTGTTTGTTTGATCTTCCCACAATGGGTTCATTTTCATTTTCCTTTCACGCTGATATGCTTCCATTTTATATCTTGAGGCGCGAGAGCAATTTCCCTCTAGCTCTTTCTGTCTGGAAAAGATGAAGGAACTTCATCTAACTGGTATCAGAAGCCAAAACGTTGAGGATTACGGTAAGTCACATATTTATAGGCAAATCATACATTCAGTTTCACCTGAGATAATTGAGGTCTGTGCCTATGTCATCATGTATTCATTAATAGCATCCCTTCCACTCTCAAAAATATCAGGTTTGAACAATTAAATATAAGGTCACTCTACATACTTACCATGTGCTTGGGAAGAGAAACCAGGAAAAGAGGCAGTGCTGACCACTTCAACCCTCCTGGGATAACCTAATGTGACGAGCAATTGTTACTGTATTGAATACTTTAAAAACTCATTTTGACTTTTCTCTCTCAATTGGGATGAATTACCTATATTTTACTTTGCAGAGCCTTTTAATTGCCATCCTTCACCTTACCCCACTTTGCCTATCACACTCAATGCTTGGAAGAGTACTGAAATCATCCAATGTCAAGAGCGGCAAAGCTTCTACTTTGACTAATGAGACGTACCAGATGCCACAGAACTTCTTTTTCTAACAGTGTTGTCATCCTTTACCATAACTTAGAACAGGAAATGGCATTATTCGACATAATTGTGCTGCAGCTTATTGGACTAAGGCTTACTGAAAAAAATAATAAAATATAAATATTTCCATAAAGAATACTGGCTTACATGAGTATGGAATAAGAAAAGCAACATGTTAACAGTAAGTTTCATTTTAAGGGCATTACAATGACAGACTTGCTTAGGAGTTCTTGATATTTGACTGGAATACTGACTGAAACTCTAGTCTCCAGCTACAAATCACTCACCCTAATTTCCTCCCCATTTATAATTGCCGTTCTTTTCCTGCAAGGGCTATCACAATTACAGTTCTAAGTGTCTCTAAGTGGCATGAATGTGCAGCCATGCGATGGAAAAGCTCTTTAGAAGGGTCAGTAACTGTGGCTTATTTATCAGTTGTGATGGCTGAAAGTGATGCAATGGAAGCCATACACGAAAATGACTAGCAAATAGATCTGGTTCCTTGTAGGGATGCATCTACATTGCAGCCACTCAAGGCTGACTTCCAAAGTGTCTAAAGAGCAATTGGATAACAAGGAGTAATTGTAGATTAAAATTGCCACTATCATTCTGCCATCATGAACATCTCAACAAGCAAAATATACAAAGAGCAAACATACTGCCAAACAGCAAGCAGACAGCCTTTAACCCAAGCTGCAGCTCCTGGGAGAATTTTTTTTTAAGCAGGATATAGAAATACTTTTCAAGTTAACAAAATAAAATGCTATGAGAGGGTTACATAATTCTGTGTTGATTGCTGGGCATCAGACAAGTGATAATTAGTAGCTTAATGAAAAAATGCTGTTAGAACTTTCTTTAACACATAATATATCATTTGTGATAGATTGTAAAATGGCTACAAAGCCATCCCATCTTTTTGCATCCTCCTTTGCATCTCCTCTCATCAAGAGATGTAGTAGCCTGCCAACCCCCTTGAGTCTATTTTGTTGAATGGAATATTTGGGATGTAACATAAGCTGAGACTAGACAATGCTTGTGCATTGAGGCTCTCCACCTCCTGTTGAGTTTGAAATATGAGGCCACCTTCTGTACTACACTGGCTAAAATGCTGAACAATTAGAGGTGAGATGGAGAAGAGTCAAACCCCCAAGATGACAGTTTCTGACTCCTCACTTGTAAGTGAGGCTATCCTAGAAGTGATGAGAGACTCTAGGCTAGAATGCTGAGCTAAATAATAAGGAAACTAGAGGCATTTCTTGAATAGCAAAAGTTAACATACACATCATATAACAACCAGAAGCCCAGTGCACGAAATTCATGCACGGGAGGGAGGGTCCCTCAACCCAGCCTGCACTCTCTCCAATCTGGGACCCCTTGGGGGAGTCCGGACCACTGGCTCCTAACCGCTCACCTGCCTGCCTACCTGATCATCCATAACTGCCTCTGCCTGCTGGCCTGATTGCCCCCAACTGCCCCCACCCCTGCTGTCCTGGTTTCCCCTAACTGTCTCCCTTCTGGCCTGGTCACCCCAAACTGACCCCTTGCCATCCTGGTTTCCCCTAATTGTCCCCGACTGCTGGCAAGGTCACCCCTAACTGCCCCCTGCTGCAGACCTGGTTGCCCCTCACTGCCCCCTCTGCCAGCCTGGTCACCCCTAACTCCCCCCCTGCCAGCCTTGTCTCCTCATGCAGCCTGCTGTTCAGTCATTTGGTTGTCCCTCAATAACCCCCCTGATGACCTCGTCGCCCCATGCAGCCTGTTCTGTTGTCCATCCAGTGGTTTCTGTCATGACAGCCCCTGGCTTTTTATATATAGGGACTAGTGATACGATGCATGAAATTTGTGCACAGGGGGTTGGTGACCCTCAGCCTTGCCTGCACCCTTTCCAATCTGGGACCCCACAGGGATCAGGCCTAAACCAGCAGTCGGACATCCCTCTCGCAATCCAGGACCACTGGCTCCTAACTGCTCACCTGCCTGCCTGTTTGCCTGATCACCCCCGCTTCTGGCCTGATCACCCCTAATTGTCCCCCCTGCTGGCCTGATTGCCCCCAACTGCCCCCCTGCCAGCCTGCTTGTCCCCAACTGCCCCCACCACCTCCTGCTCACCCCTAATCACCTCTGCCTTGACCCCACCACCATGGCTTTGTCCAGAAGAACATCCGGAAGGTCTCCCAGAAGGTTTCCCAGTCTAATTAGCATATTACCCTTTTATTAGTGTAGATTACCTAGGAGAGTTTATTTCTGTTTTTATATTGCCAGGAAATAAGTAATCTTTAAGCAGTATATAACACATAGGAATATAGTATTAATGTTATGATTTATATTATTATCTTTGTTCCTCTTCTTTTCTTGGAAATTAAAATAAAAGATTCTCAAGATTCTGATATTAAAGATAAACCACATAAATTACAGTGATTTATCAGATGCTTTCTTGAAACATGCACTTTTAATAAAATTTCTGAATGACCACATGACAAAGTTTTAGGGAAAAATAAGGGGTAGACTGAGTTGTACCACCCATGATCTCAAGAACTTTGGCAATAACAAATATAGTTTTCAAATGAGAGTTGAACTTTAAACTATACACATTTTGGATCAGAGTGGTAATCTGTCCAGCCAGTATAAACCTTAAGACTTGACTAAAATCTAAAGTGAAGGTATCAATACTTTTTTTTCAAATCTCACTCAGAAAAAGGGCTGCTCTCCTGCAGAGAAGGAAAATAGAGCCACACAGGGAAATATCAAGCATGTCTATGCAGACATTCAAAGGGGCCAGTGTACCTTGGCCTAAGAATAAAGACTTTCATGCTACAGTGGCAGATGTGTTGATAATGTGGAGATGGATGTGTGACTTTTATGCTACAGTGGCATTAGGCTGCCTTGGCCTAATGCCAGAATACAGTACAGCACTCTAACACAGCTAGTTTTCATGTCATGCTGACATAGCTCTGATGATCATCTGACTTCCCATGTAACATTATCACAGCAGGCAATGCTACTCTACAAATGGTGTGAGTGTCCAGGCTTTTGAGCAGAATTATTTATCCTTTAAATTAAACAAAAAAAGGTTGTTCTGATGAGAACTGAACTTTTGATAGAAATCTTCTGTTATTTATATGACAGAATACTAATTTGGCAGGTTTATTTTTTCATTGTAAATACATATATGTTTATATTGATATTGTGACTTTATACTTGATATTGCTATTATTGACCCCCTGGGAGATGAGTAAATGCTGAGTTTGCAGTCACATTGTGTTTCTGACCATATATGATTGACATTTCGAGCTGTACTGATTTGCCACAGTAATTTCCCACCAGGAGACAAGCATCCTTCTCTCTGTAACATCCCATAGTCTGCTTTTGCCGAGTCCCTCCAAATTCTTATATAAGTGAATTAAAATAATTCCGAACTTGGAGTTTTAAGAAATAATTTTACTGTTTACTTCAGAAACTCTTTAAATGTCTACCTAGGGAGCCTCTCTGATTCAGAAGCAGGGTTAAGGAGGCATTTAAGATTTTAAATGCTTCACAGTTTGTTTTAATAGGAAAAAGACTAGTTGTTTGTATGGAATAAAGTAATTAAGAACTATCGAAAGTTTTAGCATGAACGTCTCATTAAAAATTTCCAAACTGATCTACATGGACAGGCAAGTCCTCTGAACTCTTATGAGGATGACAAGCTAGAAATCAAATACTGACTTCAGGGGAGAGGAAAGTAGCTTATGCTGACGCTTTGGTTTCTTTTAAATGTTACTTTCACAGCATGTTTACCAAGATTCTGTATCCAATGCTCCAAGTGGCTATATCTCCTGGGAGACATTCTCAGTATAAGCAACATTAAATTTATCAGGATGTTGCTTCTTTGTTTGCCTGAGAAGCAACAGCAGCAAAGCTAGATGTCTACTTAAAATAAGAAATAGCTACAGGGAACCTTCAGGGAGAGGTGAACTTTGGGGGCAAAGCAATTTTGTTGTTTCATCTGGAATTTTACCTTTGTTCTAATTTAAAATGCAGGCTTCTAAAATGCAGCTTCAAATGTACCCAAACCTTTACAATAGCTTCTTTTTATTTTGTTTAAGAATCAGAGATTCTGTCTCTCTTTTAAATTCAATCTTGTAAAGGACTATAATCTTAAGAAAGTTATTTTTACTGTTTAATTATAAAATAATTTTCTATTTTAGGTATTTAAGATATTAAAGTTCCAATGTATAAAAACCAATAGATACTGATG
This sequence comes from Myotis davidii, assembly GCF_000327345.1. NCBI lineage: Eukaryota > Metazoa > Chordata > Mammalia > Chiroptera > Vespertilionidae > Myotis > Myotis davidii. The sequence continues at coordinate 642,255 of NW_006294998.1, read as the reverse complement.
TAAAGTAATATCTAAGCACCTTTCCTTATTATGTATGCGGGTTTATAGATCACTAAATACAATGTGCACATGCTATGTCTGGATGTACAGAAGTGCATGGGGGCGGGTATTCACAGGGACTTGGGGTATTACTGTCATGTACAGGGTAAAGATCTTTGACTTTGAGGTCATTTAGTGTGTGTCCAAATTATAGATTTCACCTCTCCAGCTTGTATGACATTGAGTAATGTACTTAACCTCACAACATTCATTTTTCTTACTTGTAATTTGGAAATGATACATCTACATATATAAAAGGCTAAGCGACCATCTGACCATCCCACTGTCCAACTGGCTGGTAGGTATGATGCACACTGACCACCAGGAGGCAGACGCTCAACACAGGAACTGCCAAGCTGTGGTGACCGAGCAGTGGCAGTTCTCAGGTGATGTAGCCAGGAACCAGAAAGGAGGGAGCCTGATTCCTTGTGGGGCCATGCGATCCCACCTTCGACTGTGGGTTATATTGTTGCTGGGGCACTGTCAACCCTGAATCTGTTTTACTGCTGAGCTGCGGTGACTGCAGACGCCCTTTGAGCCACTGCGCTGCCCAAATTGGCTCCAGGGCTTGTCTGGCCATCACGCCCAGTCCCACCCCATTGGACACTTTCTAATTAATTTCCCTTCAATGTGCACGAATCCATGCACCAGGCCACTAGTATATCCATAATATTTTGTGATAATTAAATGAGGTAATTTACATTAAAATCACAGTGGGTTTTCTAATGCTTCATCATGATTAAATTAAGGTTATTGAGCAAACTCAGCGTTTACTCATCTCCCAGGGGGGGAAGGGGGAGATCATAATAGCAATATCAAGTATAAAGTCACAATATCAACATAAACCAATGAAAAATAAACCTATACAATCAATATTCTGTCATATGAATAACAGAAGATTTCTATCAAAAGTTCAGTTCTCATCAGAACAACTTTTTTTTTTTTAATTTAAAGGATAAATAATACTGCCCAAAAGCCTGGACACTTACACCGTTTGTAGAATAGCATTGCCTGCTGTGATAATGTTACATGGGAAGTCAGATGATCATCAAACATTTATTTATTTGCCAGTTCTACAGCACTCAGAAAATTGCAGTATTGGTGAACCAATACAACTAGAAATAACAGACCCAATACTAATTGGATTTGTATCTCCTTTTTCTTCTGAGCCATTATTTTATTTACTTAAAAGCAAGCTCATTTTATTCTTTCTTTTTTGAATATAAATGTTATGCCTAATAATTTTAATTTGAAATAAAACATTAGTATGTTTAACATATAATTTAAAATAACTTCATATACATATGCATGTAACTCATTATTTTAAAACATATTTATATATGTGTTATGAACAAAAATTTAGTACAACTTTCTAAGATCAGTTTTTATAGTTCTCTGGAATGAACTATTATACAAATGATAGACTTTTAATTTTAAAATTTGTTACTCTTTGATCCTACCACACATTTCAGGAAAATAATTTTTTTATTTGTACCAAACTGATTTTTGCAACATTTTGTTCTTACAAAATACAGATATTTTAAATTAAGACAAAATACTTCCATATAGCTGAATATGAACAGATGCATCTGATGAATATAACAAAAACAGAAAACAGATGGTATACTTCATGTATCACATCTTAATTCATCCTTTTTTTAATATAACACAGCACATATACTATATTTATCTGGTTTTCTTAGAATATGCCAGGTCCCTAGAGAAATAAAATAGCTTTTTAAATGTATCACACACATATAAATATATACAATGTTTTGTTGCTATTGTTATAGGGATATGCCAGCTTCCTCAAAAACACACACACATTATTATTTTTTTTTTAATTTAGATGAGGCAATACAGTTACTGATCTTCAACAGATGCAGGGGTCCTCAAACTACGGCCCGCGGGCCACATGCAAATACAAATATTGTATTTGTTCCAGTTTTGTTTTTTTTACTTCAAAATAAGATATGTGCAGTGTGCATAGGAATTTGTTCATAGCTTTTTTTAAAACTATAGTCCGACCCTCCAACGGTCTGAGAGACAGTGAATTGGCCCCCTGTTTAAAAAGTTTGAGGACCCCTGGTTAATGCAAGTGTTAAACAAAGTTTCATGGAAAAATGTTCTAATGCAAGTTTTTTTTTAATTAAATCTTTATTTTTCAGATTATTACATTTGTTCCTCTTTCCCCCCCCCAACTCCCCTCCTCCCAGTTCCCGCCCCACCCTCCGCCCTTACTCCCCACCCACTGTCCTCATCCATAGGTGCACGATTTTTGTCCAGTCTCTTCCCACATCTCCCACACCCCTTCCCCCAACCCAAGAATAGTCAGTCCATTCCCTTTCTATGTCTCTGATTCTATTATAATCACCAGTTCATTCTGTTCATCAGATTATTTATTCACTTTATTCTTAGATTCACTTGTTGATAGATGCATATTTGTTGTTCATAATTTGTATCTTTGCCTTTTTCTTCTTCTTCCTCTTATTAAAGGATACCTTTAAGCATTTCAGGTAATACTGGTTAGGTGGTGATGAACTCCTTTAGCTGAATTTTT
>NW_006294998.1:637105-638330 GCF_000327345.1 Myotis davidii | reverse complement strand
CAACCTGGGTATAGGCCTTGACTGGGAATAAAACTGGGGACCTTTTGGTGCATGAGACAACACTCAACCAACTGAGCCACATTGGTAAGGGCTTATGCACATGATTTAAAAGTATTAATTATTCCATATCAGAATACCTTGTTACATACATTTAAAGAGCAAATTTCAATGCAAGATAAGTTTGGCTTTGAATATGAAGAAAAAGTTAAAGAATTAAGGCAATCATGTAAAAAATGCAGATATTAAAAATCCTCTCAGGCTATTGAAGATCAAAAAGGATTTAGTCTTGGATCATCCAGATTGATGAAATTGACTAAATAATTCCTTTATTCTTGATTTGATTATTATTGTGTGACTAGAGACTTAAGTCAGTGTTCATGCCAAAGCTGGATAATTTGGGTTGCCAAATCCTCTTTTCATCCATTTACATTTTGTCAGTTTCTTCAAGTTGATTTTTTACATTTCTTGTTCTAAAGTATAAACATACAGATCACTTTGTAATACAGTCAAATAACTTTTTCCTACACAATATAAAGTACGTGTAGCCTTGAGAAAACCTAAATTATTTTCAACTTTTCATTAAGTTCACTGTCACATTATTGAGTAACTTATAGTCCCTACATTTAAGTAAAATTAACCTCTCTGTATTTAAACTTAAAGAATGTAGATACTTTTAGCGGTATCATGCTTATAGAATCTCACTAAGGTAAATATTGTGAAAACGTGCTCTTCAAACCCCTCTATGTATCTATTTATAGATCTACGTAAAAAATATCATTCATGACCTGGCCCGTGTTGCTAAGTGTTTAGAGCATTGGCTTGCTCACCTAAGAGTCCATGATTTGATTCCCTGTCAGGGGCATGTAACTGGCTTGCAGGTTCAATCCCCTGCCATGATCAGAGCATTTGTGGGAGGCAGCCAGTCAATGTTTCTCTCTCTCTCTTGCTCTCTCTCTCTCTCTCTCTCTCTCTCTCCCCTCCTTTCCACTCTCTCTAAAAGTCAATGGGACAATGTCCTCGGGCGAGGATGAATAGCAACAAAAAGGACAGACCTCTCCAGAAAAGGTCTGTTTCGCAATTAAGTCACCGGGTGACCTCGGACAGGTCATCGTCCACTGGGCCTGAAGCCTCTGATTTCCAGCTGGTTGGCGGATTAAATGGCCTGAAACAGGGAAAGTGTCTGAGAGTAACTGCCTCACTAGGGGCACCCGCTCCCCCACAACTC
>NW_006294998.1:633085-633675 GCF_000327345.1 Myotis davidii | reverse complement strand
TTCACGTCAGCCCTGCGCCTCCTCTGAGTCTGGGTATGATAATCTCTTTCCTCCTGGTTGTAGAATTTCCTCTCAGCCAGCCTTCCTGTGGTTCTGGATGATGTTCGTTCCGTCTTTTAGGTGTATTTTTGATTTGGTTGTTCAAGGCAGCAAACTCCGGTGTGTACCTATGCCGCCATCTTGGTTTTCTAATGCACGTTTTAAAAGAGATTTATCTCCCTATCATTCTAAAAGGAACAGAAAATCCCTTCGCTTTTGTACTTCCTGCCTTCACGTACATGAGCACCTTTTTATTTTTTAAATATCTTTTTATTGATTTTATGGAGAAAAGAAGGAAGTGGGAAAGAGAAACATTGATCTGCTGCCTCACGTACGCACCCCAACCAGAGATCAAACCTGCAACCTGGGTATAGGCCTTGACTGGGAATAAAACTGGGGACCTTTTGGTGCATGAGACAACACTCAACCAACTGAGCCACATTGGTAAGGGCTTATGCACATGATTTAAAAGTATTAATTATTCCATATCAGAATACCTTGTTACATACATTTAAAGAGCAAATTTCAATGCAAGATAAGTTTAAATAGAT
>NW_006294998.1:614891-632755 GCF_000327345.1 Myotis davidii | reverse complement strand
GCGGGAGTCAGCCACTCAATGTTTCTCTCTCTCTCTTGCTCTCTCTCTCTCTCTCTCTCTCTCTCTCTCCCCTCCTTTCCACTCTCTCTAAAAGTCAATGAAAAACATATCCTTAGGTAAGGGTTAACAACAGAAACAAACAAACAAACAAACAAACATTATATATATATATATACATATATATATATATATATTTCATTCTTTTTACTATGAGGAGATTAAAATTTATAAGTAATATATATAGATGAATGTATAAGAAAATATCATTTAGTACAAAGTAGTTTTGTATTTTCCTGGAAGTATTATAGTTTGGGTTATTAAAAGAAAAAAATTGAGTAGTAAGAGAGACATACAAAATTATTACAATTATAAAATAATATCTGGGGAAATTTTTATGTAGTTAGATTTAATGCTTGGGAAATATGTTTAGTTTTTGGTCATTTTAATTAAAGTTTACCATAAGAATTTAAATTATGATATGTGCCAAGGCAGAAGGCTGTTGAGCCAGATTAAAAAGCAATCTAACTAATAATTAAATTATCTGCCTAATATTATCTGTTTCAATAAGAGTATTTCTTTAAATGTTCACTGACTAGTGTTAATAGCTCTCCAACTATACTGACACTTGCAATTACAGATATGCTCTGCAAACAGGATTGTACTCCAGTAAGGACTTTAACCAGAAATAATGTGTAACTATCATTTTGCTTAAGAATATGGGTGTCATTAATTTAGTATTAATTTTAAGATATAGAAGTGATTAAAGTTATGACAACCTAGTAAATGATTATAATTATAACATAATTATAAAGACATCTAGTAAGCTAGTCTTTATCATGTTTGTATAACGCTTTCCTAAATTTAAGTACAGGGTGGGGCAAACGTAGGTTTACAGTTGTGAGTATGAAAACAGTTTATTCTTGTGTTATTATTTATTAATTATTGTCTTATTTTCCATATGGAAATCTGTAAACCTACTTTTACCCCACCCTGCATAATGGTTTTTGGAATGTGATTAAGATAACACAGGGAAAATAACAAACAAACACCCAGAAATGGTATTATTTGTGGATAAAGAATTCTCAATTTTAAAATGACAAAATATAATTGTTTATAGAAACACTTTATTTAAGATAAAATGTTATGTCTGGTATGCTGTCTGCACTCATGGCAGAGTTGGAGATGAAGCAACACAAAATAAATGTCTCTGAGATATAAAATGTATGTGTTTGAATAAATTATTTAATCATACAAATTCAAATCAAATTATATTTTGTTTTGACAACTAACTAGTACAAGGAATTATGCTGGAGCTCTGATATACATTATCTAATTAAACGGGGGAATTCAGTCAGAGCCGGGAATTCAAATAAGCATAACAGTTGGAAAGAAAATAATGATATTCCTTTACTCATCAAATATTTATTGGGCCCTGCTTGGTGCATGGCACTGAGCTCCACACCATGGACGTTACAGTGAGATTCAGAGATAATTAAAACGGAAACTGTCACTGGGAAAGAATTTCATAGGTGACTGAAATGAGGCACATGTGAAGCAATTTGGGACAACAGAGGAGATAACTATAATTAAGGACTGGAAAGGACGAAGTGCAGTCAGAGGGGAGGCAAGCAGGAAAACCTGCACTAAGGCAAGAACATTTTGCTACTTGAAGGTTGGAGGTATTGGTATATTTGAATGAAGATGAAGGAGAAATGGGGATACATACAAAAGAAAATATAATAAAGTTAAGATGCAGAGGTAAAATAGAAAGTATAAAATTAATAAAAATAAAGAATATTTTGTATTATTATTGATTAAAGTTTGTTTTAAAAATATGGGGTTTTGTCCTGGCCAGTGTATCTTAATGGTTAGAGCATCTGACCTCACACTGAAGGGTTGCAGGTTCAATCCCCAGCCGAGATTGGGGTATGCAACTAATTGATGTGTTTCTCCCTTCTTTCTCTCTCTCTCTCTCTCTCTCTCTCTCTCTCTCTCTCCCCCTCTCTCTCTCTTCCTCCCTTCTACTCTCTTGATCTAAAGAAAAAAAAAGGGAAAAAATCTTCAGGTGAGCATTAACAAAAAAATTTTAAATAAAAAATAAATATGGTTTTATGGGCACATGGCCTGAGTAGCACAAGGTCCCATGCTTAAAAGAGCCTTGTGCTTGGTTTAATGCTCTGTTGTCGCTGTCTTGAAATCCTTCATATTTTTTGAACAAGGGATCCTGCAATTTCATTTTGCAAAGGATACGACTAATTGTGTAACTATTCCTGACAGGACACGACTTTGGAGCAGGCCCTGACTTCACTCGGGCTGCCAGCACGGTCATATTCCCTCTGAATCAGGGATTCAGAGGCTGTTCCTGAGTCATGGCAGTGAAAGCCAGGCCCCAGGTGGTTGTCAAACTGTTCAGTGTTCTGACTTCTGAGGCTGCTCTTCTCCGTTGAAAGAGACGCTAAGGGGATGTTAGCTAGAACCAGTTGTCTTGAAGTCATTGTGAAAAAGCCTGTCCGAGATGCACGCTGGCCCCCAAAAGGAGAGGAGAGCTCAGCTGGATCTTGAGCTGCTTCCTGATGCAGCCTTTGAGACCCTAGAAGGCGCTGCATTTCAAGCCTGTCAAATGCCTGTACAGTTTAAATGGAGGTAATGAACTTTCTTTCCTCTTCAGCCAAGTTTGATTGAAATTCTCTGACTCTTGCCATGGTAAGAGTCCTTCTAAAAATGCATGAAACAGAAATATGATAGACCAAAGTTCCTTTTTTTAATTTTAATTTTTTATAAAAAATTTCACCTACACATTAGAATCACAGCCACTCAAATAACAATAATAATAGTAAAAATCCCAGTGATTAAAATACAACATGAAAAAAAAACCCTGCTGTGGTTGGAACGGGAAGTGGCCCCGTTACCCATTCCACACTGTATCTTCTCACTCACTGGTCCCAAGAATATACCTTGGCTGTTAGGCAACCACAGAGCACAGTTATGAAAATCTCCATTCATCCATGATGTTTGTATCAAGTAAGGTACATGAAATTTTATAAGCTGAAAATCTATTCAACATTTCTCGCTACCTTTCTTTCTCTATATTTTATAATATTGTTTATTTTCTCTTCTGATAGGTATAAAGATTCTGTTTTTAATTGTTTAATCATCCGTGCTTTTCCTTCCTTACAAAATGCATTTATTACATCCCTGCTAGATTGACAGTGATTTATTGTGACCATCTATAAGTATAGCATTACAGACACCTATTTAATAATTGTCTTTATAAGACTAAACATAATTGATTTGTTGATTGATTAACATCATAAAAATATAAGAGAAAAAATGTTTTACTACAATGGAGGGATAACATGCATCACTTTTAAGTAGATGTCAATCATTCCTGAAAGGCGGGTATTTTTTTATTTCCATGTCATGCCTGTAGTTATCTTATTCTATTTTTACTGATATGACTATTGTAGTTTGTCAAAAATGGCATGTGCTAGTAAAAAGTTTTAAGTAAGCCTTGAAAGTGGAAGAAAAAATACTGTGACTTAAAATTCACATATCTTCAAGTTTATTGCCAAATTAGGACTTCCAGTATTATGTTGAATAAGAGTTGTGAAAGCAGACATTCCCTGTCTTGTTCCTGTTCTTAGGGGAAATGGTTTTCGTTCTTCTCCTTCAATATTGTGTTGGCTATTCTGGATCTTTTCCCTGTCCATATAAACTTTAGAATCAGATTGTCAATATCCATTAAATAACTTGGTGATATTTTGATTAGGATTGCATAGAAAAACAAGTTTTTCATATTAATATAACTAAATTTGTTAGTCTTTTTTTTTAATCTTCACCTGAGGATTTTTTTTCCATTGATTTTTAGACAAAATGGAAGGGAGGGGAAGAAATAGACAGAGAGAAACATCAATGTGAGAGAAACACATGGATTGGTTGCCTCCCACAAGTGCCCATATCATGGCTAGGGATATAGCCTACAACTAAGGTACGTGTCCTTGACCAAAATTGAACTCAGGACCTGTCAGACCCCAGGCTGATGCTCTAAACCGGCCAGGGAAATCTTTTATTTATGGTTTTACTTCTGTGTTCTATTTATTAAATGCTTCCTTATTCTAATGATATTAAAACATTCTCTTAAATAAAAATATTTAATGTTGTATTTGAATTTAAGTAATTAATCTGCCTTTTAGTATTTTGTGTTTATATGTGTGTGATGTGATGTGGGGATCTATATCTTTTCCTCTATGAATATATCAGTCATCCTATAGCCATTTGTTGATTGAATTATCATTCTCCATTAGTATGTCCCTCACCACTGTTATAAAATAAAGTATTTATTACATTTAGGGATCTGCTATTTGCCTTCTATCTATTCCATTACATCAATTATTATTTTCTATTTCAAAAGGTATTTTGCTAGCTTTATAGTAATCTTACATAGTAAGGAAAGTTTCTTCATGTCGGTTCATTACAGAATTAAATTTTGGAGCTTCTTGGCTCTTGTACTTTCCTGTATGTATCAAGTTCATAATCAGCAATTGTGGATTTTTTCTCTATTTACTTTTTTTTTTAGTTAGCAGATCAACCTGGAAAGAATAGATGTCTTTTTAAGATATTGAGTTTTATTTTTCATTAATATTATAACCACACTGATTTAATGTGTTTTAATAAAATTTATATTTCTCTTAAAATGAGTTATTTATAAATATCATTTCTACATACCTTGAATGTTTTAATGTATACATTTTTAAGTGTAAATATTTGTAAAAAATGTTTGAACAATTGTTTAAAATATTTTATTTCTAGTGTGTAGAAATCCAATGGATTTATGCATGATCTTATAGCCATCAATCATGCAAAATTATATTAATGTTAATCGTTTAATAATTCTTTTTTGATTCTGTATGTGAACAATATTATTTTACAAGAAAAAAAACATGCAAGGATTATATTTTCAGTATTTTACAACTAATCATACATGAGGCTTCAAGCCTCAAGTCTAATTAGTGGGGAAATATATCTTAGCCACTCCTGCGGTCCACATGCTCTCCCTCAAAGCCCAGGAAGTTTAAATACTTTTTAGAAAAAGACGGGTCTTAAATTCCTAGTCCATTATAAATGCCACTTTTACTGTCCCAGCCCATATGGATCCTTGAAATCTGTTTCCGTGACAGGGTGGTTTGCAAACTGCCAAGCCTCAAAAGTTCTAGCGCTGTATCGCAGCCTTCCCAGGCATGCCAGAGCCTCTCTGAGGACAGCTGTTTAATTCTCAAGACGCTTCTGGGAACCATGTGAGTGCTTTCAACATCTTCAGACACCTTTCCTCTCTGTTGGATCCCACAATCTTTCCTCTTTGCTGTCCTCAGGCCCTATATTTTCTATTCTACACAGTATCCCCAATGCTGTTTGTCACTAGCACAATCACATTAATGAACCGAGGTTTTATGGAAGAATTTTCTAAACTACTTATTTCAAGTAACTGCTGTTTTGTTTTTGTCTTTGCCAAAGGTACAGTAGGGAAGGAGGGGCTTGAAAGAAAACTTATTTCTTATAAATCATATGGTTTTTAAGGAACTTAAATTTGTATCTAAAACTGTATTAGTCCATTTGTAATAGATTTTTTTTTTTTTTTTTTGTAAAGGGACAAAGGGATTGAGATGTGAATCACCTGTATCTCCCAGTTGCCAAGACATGTGCTCAGGTTCACACATATATATTCATCTGCTGAATTAGTTTCCTATTCTTGCTGTAACAAATGACCACAAACATATTAACTCAAAATGTATTACCTTATATTTCTAGAGGTCAACAAGCCACAATCAGTCTCACTGGGTTAAAATCAAGCTGGTGGTAGAGCAGGCTCCTTCTGGAACAATTTTTAGAAGCTTTCTGTATTCCCTGGTTCATGGCTCCTTCCTTGCCTCACACTAACCTTTGCTTCTATTGTCACAACTCTTTCTAGTCCTCTGATATCCTGTCTCACTCTTATAAGAATACTGTGGCAACATCAGGGTTACTCAGATAATATGAAATAATATACCCATCTTAAGATCTTTAACATGATCCCATCTGCAAATTCTCTTTTATGGTATAAATTATCTTTCACATGTGCTGAGGGGTTAGGGCATAAATATTTTTGGAGGGTCATAATTTGGCTTACCACAATTGACTATTAAATATAACGATTTGCATAACACATTGGAATTAGAAAAAATTCAATGTTTAATTTGAATATTCTTGTGGCTTCTCCTTTCATATAGCTCAGTTGATGGAAGCAGTTTGCTCAATTACATGCCTATTAATCATTCTATATTCTTCTGTTTTCCCTATATCCAATAATTTTCTAAATCAGTTGTTAATTTTAATTAAATATCTTCTGAATCCACCCCTTATTTTAATTCTTGAGTTTTATTTTTAATTTTTGTCTCATCTCTCAATCATTTCCCATATTTTTTTAGTCTTTCTGCCATCGTATTTACTTTCCCCAATCATTTAACCCTACTGTCATCCAAGAGCCTTCTCTAAAGTCTCAGAATCTGATCACTTCACTTCTCTTCCCAACACAAAATCTTAAGATATAAAGTTGAATTATGTGATAGCTTCCTGTTGTTTACAGGATAAAAACTAAGTCCCTGTAATTGGTTGGCAAGGCCTTGCCTAGACTCCATAGGCTGTAATAATACCTACCACAGTGATGGTGTGATTAAACTTCAGGTTCCCCGCAGGACTAAATGCTCCACAACACAGACACCATAGCTTTTTTTGCTTACTATTAAATTTCTCGTGTCTGACACAGTATGTGACAAGCACATGCTCAATTTGTTGGCTAAAGGATTGAAGGCCTTTTATATTTTGGGATTTCTCTTTTAAGTTTTTGCTCACACACACACACACACACACACACACACACACACATCCAAAAGTCATGTTGTACTGAATTGATTGTTGTTTCGCCAAAAAATTTCCCATTGCTTTTCTTATTCTTCGGTTTCTTTTCCGCCTTTACTGGAGGTTTCTAGTGATTTCAGTCTGAAGTGTCACTTCTTTGTAAAAATCAAATTAAAAATGAGTATTTTTCAAAAATGTACATCGATTGTCTTCAAACTATTCTGTTTCATCTGCCCGCAGTCTCCCATCTTGTTGAGTGAATGAACAATTATATTTACATCTACAAATATTAAGTTAAGTAGACATGGCTTAGGGGCTCAAATAGTTTACAGAGAGTAACTGTAGAAATTTGATTCCTGCATTGAATTTACACCGCCACCATAAAAAAATGACCCCTAACTTAGTGCCTTCAAAGAACAAGCCTATTATCTAACAATTCTGTAAGTCAGATGTGCAGGCTGGCTAGCCGGTGTCTTGCTCTGGGTTTCACAAAGCTGAACTCAAGGTAGCAGCGGCTGTGCGTTTACCAGAAGACGCTGGAGAGAATCTGTTCCCGAGCTCAGCAGGTTGTGGACCAGATTGTTGTTGACCTTGCAGTTGCAGGTGAGGTTTCTGTTGTCAGCTGAGGCTTGCTACAAAAGACTGGTTGGTTTTCTTCTCATGGTTTCCATGTGTCCACTGTCACCAGCTGTAGCTGCCCTTCTAAATCATCTCCAGATATCTTCAATGGTCCCACTTCAAACTGACTCTCCGGACCTGCCGCTCTGCATAATATGCTAATTAGACCAGGCAGCCAAACGACCTTCCAGATATCCTTCCAGATGATCTTCCAGATGAAGCCGGGGCTTCGAGGGAAGCCCAGATTCCGGGTGCCAGAGGAAAGCCGGTGCCTGCAGCGGGGGGAAGGAAGGCCTACTCTTGCATGAATTTTGTGCATCAGGCCTCAAGTTTGAAATAATATCCTTATTTCATTGTCAGCTAACTAATAAACTTAATTCCATCTGCACAGTCACTAACAGTATTTAGATTAGTGTTTGCTTGAATAACAAAGACACAGCAATCTTATAAAGTGGGGGATATCTTTATAATTCTGCTTACATAGTACTGAAGAGGGAGAAAGAAATTCTAACCTATTTTTAAGGAGTAGTCTCAGGAAATCTTTTAAACTTTCAGGTTACTGTCTATAAAGGGAGGGAAGGACTAGAAGCTACATAAAGAAGCAGGTTGTGTTATATATTAGGGACTTTTAAAATGTCCTTTTATACTTTTTATACTTTAAGCTCCTCTCAGGAATTAATAGTAAACTAGTTTTAACTAAAAGTGTCTGTGTGTTATCTTTACAAACCAACAAGAAATGGAAAAGCTGAAGATACAGCATTCTAGTTTGCTGTAGGCTTAAGCAAAACAGGAAGCCAGGTGGGAGCAGCATGGTTCGTGGGCTAGGGAGAAAGGAGAGAGCAGATGTGTGCCTGAGGCCCGCAGGAACCAAGAGAGAGCTTCACTGGCAGGCCAGCCATTAGAAAAATATTCAAGGGTAGGAGCAATATTTTCTTTTTAAGATTTAATTACTTCTAACCAAAAATTTCAAGTTGTGATATCGGTTCTTTATTATGTATATTTTATATTCTGGTTTGTTCCTTCACAAGCCCGCTGTATAGATTATCCAAAGAAATCTGAAGTTTGCTTGATTTTTATATAGATGAATGGATTTACTAGTAGATATAAATATGGAGTATAACATATTTTTTAAGTATTATCTGAAATTTGGTACTGATATGTGAAAAGAAAATAGAAGGTTTAAAGTTTCTTTTTATATTTGTTTGACATTTCTAAGTTTTCATAATTAGGGTTTTTATAATAAATATTAAGAGAAAGATGGATTTACATTAATAGTTAACTACTAAAATGTTACCTTTTTGCATTATTGGTAGAGTCTATTATTATTGTTCCTTTTCCTACTTCATTTTGTACTTTATTCTCTCATTCAATGAAAATTATATCTGGAGGTCCTAAAAATTGCCACATGCTGCAATATAAAAATGAATGAGGCAGTCCCAGGCTTTGAAAAGATCAATCCGCTGTGAAAAGACAGGCAAAAAAAAAAAAATCAATTCACTGAGTACAAAAAAAAAAAAAATGCTACAAATGGAGAAGCTTCTAAAAGAGGAGTGTTTTAGAATGTGAAGTAACTGCCCAGCAGCTGGACTGGCTTGTGGAGAGGGTTTATTTTATAAATCACCCTTTGAAGGGTAATTTATACATTTTTGAGGTTGAATTTTGACACATTCCCTTTGGAGAGATTCATTCTGATTAGTTACTTAATTCCTGTGATATTAACGTAGTTTTGCACCTCCAGAGGAAGTGCTCACTCCTTGATGCAGGTTATTTATCCACCTGATCAGGACCATCCTATTGTCCAAAAATACTTTCTCTTGGTGTTTATTCTATTTTTCTGCTCCTGGTAAGAATAGCCCAAAATACCTTAGATTAGTACCAACCCCTCCTCTCTAGTAACCTGAATCTACACTCTTTGAAATAGTAATGTAAATAAAAGCATTGTGATTATTGTGCAAAATGGATTCAATGTAATCTTCTCTCCCCATCATAACATACCAAAATGCATAGTCCAAATTAAAATAAGGATTTCATGCAAACATCTTCCCTACCCCTCCTGCTCCTTTTAATCATAATACTTTCATAGAGAAGTTGTGGAGCAGCCACTACTATTTCAAAAGATTGAGCAATATTCCTAGACCTAAGTGGGATGACCCTGAATTTATTTTTGTTGAGGGTGCCGATTTGGGGTGACTCTGATATGCAAAGTGCTAAACTGTTGGTGCTTTTATGTGTTCTTTTACTTTTTTTCTTAAATGGTGAAAGAGGAGGATGCAGAGAAATATACAAAGAAATTTATCTTTTAAAAAATGTTCCTAGTTATAACTGTGGTGATGGATTTCATCCATTAAATGGTTTTGAAACATGCATCTATTATCAAAATGATAAAGTTTGACCGATCACTCACAGTGAGATTTTTGAATAAGATAGTTCTGAGTGATGTTGCCTTAAGAACACTGTAGTTAAACCCATAATAATTTATGATATAAATTCTATAATTTAAATGATACCATGTCAAATGAATTGTTCCATTATGAATTTAAGGGATTTTATCATAAAAAAATACAAATTGGACACACAGCTCAAAGATAAGCTGAACCAAAACCAGCATCAGTGCATATTGAGTAACTGTGGTTGTTGTCTAAGTAATAGATATATGACAGAAGTGAATTTGTAATAAATAGTCTTTTGAGGTTAAGGACAGTAGGAAGAATGAGTGGCATTTCCTTAGTTTTCCTTTTCCTTTGAACTAATTCATACCTGTTTATTCAGATTTTAAAGGTAGTACATATTCTGAGCTGCAGAATGGTTGCTTAACCTATCAGTTTTTAGGAGTAAAAACAAATAGCCATTCATGAACGAGTAAAGAAACATAATTTTCTCTTTATCACCATAGGACAATGTGGTCTGAAAGGGAATGTGTATCTAGATCAGGAGGAATATGTTGAAGTACCTGAAGTCTGAAACGCTATTTGTATAAATATGAAAGGGCCTGATGGAAAATTTACCTGACTTTGTCTTGTCCCTTGCTCTGTGTCTGATCCTGGGATTGAAGTCATTTTCTTTTTTTACTTGTCTGAAGGGTAGAATGGCCCTGATCTATATTTTCCATGTGCATTCTGAGACACTATGCATCTCCTTTGTATAAAGGGCTATTGTAATCTTATAATTATGATGCTTTGAAAAGGGAAAGAAGAAAATTCCATCTCTCACTTAACTCTTACAAACTTTCATGTTTGGGTAAATAAATACTATGAGGAATATCACAAACACTTAAAAGGTCATTCTGACCATTCCAGAACTCCATCAATAGCTGGAAGCTTCATGAATCTTATAATCAGATAGAGATCATGTCACACTTGTTAGAGAGCGTGGTGTATCCCAAATAGAAATAATTTTGAGAAAACATTAAAAATTATTATAAGAAACAACATGACTGTTTTGAGTGCTTTGTCTCTCAGAATCACACAGAAGGTGGCTGTTTCAAAATCATACTATTAAGCATTATTCAGATATCATAATATAACTGATTACAGATCTTAGCCATTTGTCAAGATGAGGCAGAAAATTAGGAATGGGGAACATAGGCCTCAAGCTGTCCCTCTCCCCTCGCCATCTTGGCTGGAGCATCACAGAAGTGACCTTCACTCACCACCCTTGTTTTCCCATCCCCAATTTCCCATAAAAATTTCCAGAAAATAGTAGCTATCTAGAGAGGGGAGACATAGGCAAGCCACTTTGACACTCACTCCACAGTGTCAGAAGCAGAGGACGTTGCCCATGTGGTTAATAAAAACCGTCCACTCAGAGCCCACTGACACATCTCATTCTCCCAGGTCATCTGTCTCACTTCTTAAGTGGTTTCTATTACCTTAATAGACATACTGTGCTTAGCGAAATCTTTGTAACACTCTTGAATTCCTTCTTGTTCTGTGAAGAGGGCATGGTTGGGGTTTAGGCCTCCCATGGCCTTCTCAGTACTGCTCAACATCAAGTTCTTGAGAACTTGATTTTTTATATATTCCTTAGAGATCTGCAGTAGTTCTTAAACACAAGCAGATGTAAAGTATTAAATGACTCATGATTTGATGTTAGTTACTAAACTATCTGAGCCTCATTTTACTCTTCTGTGAAACAGAGATAATAAGAATTGAATATTCCAAAGTTTAAACACAATGATACATCACAAAACTTAGCAAATGACCTGTGTGGTATTTGAATATTATTAGCCATAATGATGAGAAGATGGCCATGATTATCATTGATATAGAAAGCACAAGAGAGACTCTCACCAATATATCTCTAGCATTTGTGCACAAAAAATGTATTTTCTTCTTATTCCTATGTATGAACAATATATTGATTAGGTTATTATTTATTGATATTAATATTTCTTCTCCATAACTCTTAAGACTTTATTACCATAAAGGGAATAATTTGCGTCATTGCTCCTTCTAGGCTCTCTCAGCAAGTAGGTCTTCGAAGTATATGTAAATAAATATACAGGTTCCCCTACTTTCCAAGAGGTCACACACCAGGCCATTTTGCTTTTACAAAAGACCTACATTTGTACCTGTTTTAAAAACTGAAAGAAATGCAAAGGGCACTTTTCACCATTATAAAATAAAGGCACAAAGTGAAAATAGCGTTTGGCATCTGCTTGCAGCAAGCCTTTACGGAAGAGGAATGCAGCTCATGTAGCCAGAGTGGCACCACCATGCTCTCCCCCAAGAACTGCACTGGGCATCTCAGCATCAAGCAACCACAGCTCTGAACTGTGTGTGAGCTTCTGTGCTTAATCTCTGTTTATTCTGTGCATGCCTGCTTTTACTATGAGTTAGTCTCATTTTAGATTTCATGTGACATGGTGTGATTTGTAGGCTATTTTTTTTTTGGTCTGGGAACACTCCAGTTCTCCTACATACATTAATAGTAATTGCTTCTTTGTTTTACACCATTTTGACTTGTGAAAGTTTTCATAGGAACACTGATTTTGTATAGCATGGGAAACACTAATATGTGTGTGTATTAATATATATAAGTATATTAAATATATTAAACGCTACTGATGTTCCCAAATGTTCACCCTATGTGTTGCTGCTGCCATATTATAAATGAATGTATACTAGATAGCAAATGCTACTACTTATTTATTCTACCACCGATGAATATCTCTATTGCCTCTACAACCACACATCCAATAAGGCAATGGTGAATATTCTAGTAAGTATTCCTTTATTTAGTTGTGTAAAATTTATTTTGGATATTTACCTAGGGTAAAAATTGCTAGGTATGGAACTTATTTAATTTTAATTATTACCAACATTCTGTTCTCCAGAATATCTACATCAATCTACACTTATTTCAGTACCCCATGGGGATTCAGCAACCTATATTCTCACCAAAAATTATTTACACTGTGAAATTGTACTTCTGTCCATTGTGATGTGCATTAAAGCTTCTATAATTTATACTAAGCATTCTTTTCCCTAACAATAAGAAAAGTGCGCATATTCAAACTGTATTCCAAAAAAAAAAAAGAGACTTCAGTATGGTACTAGCAACCATATAAAATCCACATAGCCTACTGAAACATTATTGTAATTAAATTTAAAAAGGATCCAAACCATATTTAATGATTTATGAGCACAGAAAACAAATCAGAAAGTTTCTATACACTGAGGAATTGTAGTAATAACAATGACAAACAAAACAAAAACTTGTTATGAACCTATAACAATAAGCATTCATATCGCTCATGAGTCTCTGGATCATCTGGGTAGCTTTTCCAATTTGGGCCGGCCTCACCCATATGTTTGCGTTTGGCTATGGATCAAGTAAGCAATTCTGCTGAATTTGTTCGGGTGTTTTGCTTATTTATTTATTTTTTATCCATTTGAGACTTGGCTGGCGGCGGGCTGGCCTAGACAGTCCTCGGCTGAAACAAGTGGGCTCTTCTCCAAAGGGTCTCTCCTTTTTCCTTCAGACTAGATTACTCTCTTCCCAGTAGGGAGGCAGGCACCAATGAGAGGTAACAGGAGTGCGCAGTGCACTGAGGCATAGCCTCAGAGTTCCACAGCACCACTTCAGACATATTTTAAGGTAAAGGAAATCCCAGGACCTGTCCAGATGCAAGGTGTGGAGAAAGAGTGATTCTTTCCAGAGAGAAGCTGCAGTCACATTGCAGAGTATAAATGCAGGGTTGAGTACAAAATGTGGATCACTTTTGCAGTCAAGACAAACCTAAGCTCATGTGTGTGTGTGTGAGATATATATATTCTCACCAAAAATTATTTACCCTGTGAAATTGTACTTCTGTCCATTGTGATGTGCATATTTGTGTCCCAAAAAAGGTATACATACTTTAATTTCAAAATTTCAATTTTGAAAATGAAATGTATTTTAGTAAACACTGCCTTTATAATTGTTCAGTGTGTGTATACATTTTTGGGGGGATGCCCTTTAAAAGGAAGACCATAGTTTATGGTATGAAGAGCAGGGAAAAGTTCAAAAGATAACAGAAGCCTAATAGCACAGAATTTGTGGGCTGTTGTCATACTTTAGGACTTTTAATTGGAGTAAAAAGAAAAACCATTGGAGGATTTTTAATAAAAGAGTGATAACTACTTGGAATAAATAGGAGGCAATTAAGAACACAAATTTGAAGTCAAAGGAAAGGTCTGAACTGGAATACACATATAATATAATCTTTAAAATTATAAACTTATATTTATATTACATGTAAATATAATAAATATAATTAAATTATGTATATGTACATATATACCATTATTAAAAATCATTAAATAATATGGAATCTGATTTTTGTAAAAATATGGGAGGAAGTTATACCATTTACAAATTTGATAAATATGGCTTTTACATCTATATCCAAGTTTAGCATGCAAAAAGGGAGCTCAATTATTTTTTTTCATCTCCTAATAAGTGATTATTTGAAAATGAATAAGTTTGTAATCTTGATGATTTTTTCTGTGTTATTATATAGCTTAAGTGTTATCTCTTTCCTTTTGGCATTTCCATGATTCTCCTCTAGATTGGTCCATTTCTCACTCTCCTAAATGGTAATGGCACCAATCAAAATTTTTTTTGTCTTTTACAAAAGAACATTTACAAATTAGTAATTAAATAAATTCATGCAATTCAGGGAGAGTCAATGTAGAACCAAAAAAAAAGCTATGACTTCCAAAAGAAAAGGCACATGGTTGTGATCTTTCTTATTTATAGGAAGCCAGCACAACCGGCCCAACTCAGAAATTCCAATAAACTAGACATCTGTTGAAAACACAGCAGAACGGAATACAATCTGTTTCAAATGTTTTTGCATAATGTGTCTGACAGTTTAAAAAAGCAAACAATAAGAAGAATAAGGTTAATATTTATTAACAATTAAGTATCAGTAGTTGATACTTGTAAGGAAAGGCAATTCAAAAAATCATGAGAAACAGAATAGGAATTTAGAATTTTAATGAAAAAATTAAAAAATAATAATTTACTTCAGGGAAAAATAGCATTTTATTAATAACATTATAAAATATTTATTAATATATGTTATAAGAGAGTTGCAAAAATGAGTCAATATGATTATTTAAAATGATTATATATTCTTATTATTAAATATTATGACTTACTTTGTTGTGGTAGTTGTTTTTAACAATTTACTGATAATTGAGGTATAATATACATGAGATAGAATGTTCCCATTTATGAGTAGAACTCATTAGGTTTTAGTTTAGAAACTTATGTAATTGCCACTACAATGCAACCTATATTTGGAATATACATGGAATACATCCATCACCCCTACGCCTTCCCTGTTGCCCATTTTCAGTCAATCCCTATTCCTATATCTTGCCCTGAGAAACCACTGATCTATTTTTCTATCTATAAGCTTATTGTTTTAATTGATTAATACAATGTCTTTTGTCTTTGTCTTCTTTCCTTTATCATGATGTTTTGAGATGCATCATGTGTTAATATTTTTTATTGCTAAATAGTAGTGCCATTTTTTTTTCATAGATACATAGCAAGAATCAGATAGATAGACTGAAACGTCTCAAGAGTTAAGTCTTACTCTCAAATTTTACAAATAAGGTATTTGATATTTCAAAGAGTTAAGTGTCTACACAAAATGCAAAGGGCTAGTTAATGACCAAGTCTTCTAATACTAGATGCCAGCTCTTCTAATTTTTCAATAAATGTCTCCAAGACACCACGCTTTTTTAATTTCTTCTTTCCTGTGTCCCTAATCTTAGGTTTTCACCCTCTTTCTTTGAATCAATTTCTTAGTTATTGAAAACAAGTTTACTGAAACCGAGTCACATCAGTGTTAATGTGACTCAATTATTTTCTTCTTACTGTTCTTTTATGTTTAAGCTATTTTGTGTTACCAGCAGCCCCCCAGAAAATTATATATCTTTAACATGTCCAATTTTTCCATGAAACTATGATGATTTTCATTATATATTTCTCATAATTTGTATTTAAGTTTCTGATTTATTTTGCTGTTTTATTATCATTTACATTTTAAACCCTAGTGCTCTACTTACTACCTTTATTGATGAAATTTATTTTCTCTTCATCTAATAAGTTTGACCTGTCACTCTTCATCGTTTAAACCCTCTACTTTATCTTCATAATCTTCATTTTACGGACTACATTTCTTTCTTCAAGGATATACCCTTTATCAAAATATCTACTGACATCAATAACTCTCGATATGCCATTAATACACAAATCACAACTGGCAACTGATAGCCTGAAATAAGGATGCTGACAGGTTTGATTCATCTACACAGTGTTCTTATTTTATTAAAGCAAACATATAAAAGATTGATAGATTGCCTGTGTTAATAACAAATCTGACAGCACTTGGAGAAAAAATACCTACGCAACAAGTGTAATAGTGCCTGACTTCAGTTTTTAATGTTTGGGAGGGGTCAGTTGTTAAGCTTCAGCACCCCTCTCCCCCCGCTGCTCCACATTTGAGCCGGCTGAGAACACTCTAGGAGACAGAGCATCACTTGGTGCTGGTGTAAGGTTCAAACCCCTGCAACACAATAGAAATCCCAAGCCCGTCTCCTTTCTCTACACTTTCAAACAACTTCAGAGCAACGTGGAAGGCCTACTCCGCTCTCTCCTGAACCTCATCTTTTGTGACTAACAAACTTTTCGATTTTTTGTTGGTGTGTGTCTGGCACCATCATTTTCAAGACACAAACAAAATTTTGATTTGATTCCATCCTGACCTTGCAGAATGTTGCCAAGAGCAAGAAACTGGGAGCCTGCAGAAACTAGCAGGCCGATCCTTTAGTGCAATAGATTCATGGGTCCTTATGAGTCTTCTCTTGTATTTATTGCTTGCAGACCACCATGGATATTTAATTTGACAGCAGACTATTTTGAAACCTGTGGTAGGTACCTTTTTAATATTATATCTGTCATGACTTATTGCAAACGACCCATGTATTTTCCAATGATATCATACGGAACTACAAATCTTTAATCAAAATGTAATGTGTAGAGAGATGATGGTGGCAGTGATTAAAATTAAGTGAAATAAATAATTGTTCTCTAAATTGATAAGAGTGTAATTGATATTTTGTTTTTAAAAATTTGAGGGTTCTGGGTTTTGTTTTAGTTAGGTTTGGGTTTTTTGTTTTGTTTTGTTTTTAATTCAAAGCCCAACTCATCGAGAAAGGCCTGTTCAGCATTTATATAAGATTTTAATTTATAACTAGGGGCCCAGTGCATGAAATTCGTGGACTGGGGAGGGTCCCTCAGCCCAGCCTGCCCACTCTTACATACTGGGAGCCCTCAAGGGATGTCCTACTGACGGCGTAGGCCCACTCCCTGCTCCCCTTGGGGAGTGGGCCTAAGCTGCAGTCTGGCCTCCCTTTGTGGGAAGTGACCGGGCTGATCAGGGGAAGGCACCAACCCCATCACCCCGCTGCTGTAGCCACTGCCAGTCACAGCAGCCACCAAGGTGTTTTTATCAACACAGACTCCAGTCCCTTCACCATGAAAAAATGATAACATTCTTTAGGCATTTTCAAGATGTGTCTTTCATAGGATATGACATTTCTTTCTTTCTTTTTTTTTTAAATATATTTTATTGATTTTTTACAGAGAGGAAGGGAGAGAGATAGAGAGTTAGAAACATCGATGAGAGAGAGACATCGATCAGCTGCCTCCTGCACATCTCCTACTGGGGATGTGCCCGCAACCCAGGTACATTGCCTTGACCGGAATCGAACCTGGGACCTTTCAGTCCGCAGGCCGACGTTCTATCCACTGAGCCAAACCGGTTTCAGCTCTTTTTTTTTATCCTCACCAGAGGC
>NW_006294998.1:610966-614755 GCF_000327345.1 Myotis davidii | reverse complement strand
TCGTTGTTTTTTTTGCCAGGAGTATGCTGAAAAACCCTAGATCACCTTTTTGGATTCTTATTACCCAAGTTACTAAGAATATTACCAGTGGCATACAGGGAGCTTAACCAATGAGCGGTCAGAAAAGGTGTTTCCTCTGAAGTTCACACTGATCCCCGGCTCAGGCCCTGCCCAGGCCTGCAGCTTCTGGTCAAGGCTGCAGGCCTGGGCAAGGGACCCCCAACCCCCTCTGATCACCAGCTCTGCCCCTCGCCCCTCCTGCCTCCCCTGCCACCTACCTGGCCAACAGGCCTGGACACTTCAGTGCTGGAGCTGAGGGGACTGGGCGCCGCCATCTTGTGGCTATGGATGTGGCCATATTGGTGATGGAGTGATGACTAATTTGCATATTAACCTTTTATTAGATAGGATTGGCATATTTTATATCAGTATTTTTTACTCTAATTCTTCAAAAGAATTAAGAACTTTTTCATTGAAGTATGTGTACTTTTAAAATCAGGAGAAGATAAGCCAATATTCTAGTATATCAAAGTGATTGAAAAGAGTAAGTATTTGAAAGATTGGATAAACTTAAACTCCAAGTATTTTTCTGGAAAAAAATTATATTTCAGCATTGCATAATTTTTTAGTTATTAACCTTTTATGAATTGTGATAGATCTGATTTTTTTCTCTTGAAAGAGATGGGATGAAAATATAAAGTAATTATAAAGGAAAGATATTTGCATAAGAACATAATGAAATATGGACTAATAAAAGGCCTTATGATACCCTAGGTCAGTGATGGCGAACCTTTTGAGCTCGGCGTGTCAGCATTTTGAAAAACCCTAACTTAACTCTGATGCCATGTCACATATAGAAATTTTTTGATATTTGCAACCATAGTAAAACAAAGACTTATATTTTTGATATTTATTTTATATATTTAAATGCCATTTAACAAAGAAAAGTCAACCAAAAAAATGTCATAGGTTCGCCATCACTGTCCTAGGTTATTATGAGAATGACCCAATGAGTTAATACATGGGAAGGACACACAATAGTACCTGGCCCACAATAAACATTCAATGTTGCCTAATATTATTAGCATTGTTATTGCTATTATTGCAAAAAGGATGGGAATAGACATCACACACCTAATATTCCAGTCCTATTGTTCAGTTTGATTTGAAATGTGGGGGAAGGCTTTTACATTTTCTGGATTATTTAAAACTCCAAACCTATATAATCTTACTAACCAGTGTTGCTTCGATAAATTTAATTCAATAAATAAATACATTTAAAAATAAAAAATAAAACAAATTGTTATTGAAGTATAAAGCAATATTCACTGACAATTTTTGTGCAAGCAAAAATTTTCCAGACTATTTGCTTCTGCCTAGAACTACTAATTATATATTTAAAATCATGACATTGTACACAGAAATGAAATGATATTTAAAGGAATAATCTTAAGTCTTATTTTGATACTTGGAAGATTGTTATAAATAGCAACCTTCCTCAGTCTTTAACTTAAATTACTGCATAAATACTTTGCAAAATTCCTTTTCTATCTTTCACATCAAAAATCACTTTAATTCACCAATATTTATGAGATCAGACATTTGTTTGAACCTCTACTATCAGGCACTTCTTATGCACTTTACAAGTATCTATCTATATATTTAATCCCTACAACATTTCTATGAGATATTACTTCTGTACCTGTTTCCCATATAAAGTCATAGAGGCAAAAGAAGATGAAGCGTAGCACAGTCAGTAGGTCTCACAGATGGGAGTAGAATCGTGAAAGTCTTACTCGAAATCCTGTACTCTTGCCCACTCCACAGTCCTGGCCTCTTTAAGATTTAAGTTGAATAATAAGATGAAATAATATTCACAGACAACAATCACTGTCATTATTTTATTTATGTATTTACATTATGGCATTTTAATTTAACAATCGCAGTTATTTGCAGAGACCAATCATACACATTTCTTTGTAGAACTGAAAGATCTGATACTTGTCAGATGATACTTGTATCATCACTGGAGACCTGTACTTTAACTTATGGCCTATTTAAAAGTAATGTTGAGCATTTCCACATAAACAAACAGCACAATCTTCACACGACTCATATCCAGATACTTCCCTTATATCTCTTTCGTTCCCTCTACTTCCCTTGCATGATTCATTGACCATCATCACACTACTCATTTCAAAACCTGCTCCTATAGCATTCTGTGTCCTCAGCTCTTCATAGGGTGTATTTCATAACCGATAATCTTTCCAACACTCAGACACAAAGGCACATGCACATCATAGCAGTGCCCACCTCCAAAACCTAGTGGCTAGCATTGCTTTCTGAGTTCTTTTTAAGGCACATTTTATAGCAGATACAACCCACTTCCTCATACACACACACACACACACACACACACACACAGATGTCTTGAATTTCATTATTGGTGAATTTTGCTGACATTTTCCTCTGGATTCAGGTTACTCTCCCCCAATTCCTTTTTTCTGATAGGATGTAAAAGCACATTCTCTGTTCCAAATGTCTCAGAAGCATCCACCCTGATTTAGAATGTAATTCTTAGTTTCTACTCATTCCCTACCCTTTAGTGGTGAACTAATTCAATAAGTCCTGGGTTCCCAAACTACAAATTTATCACAATTCATGTAGTTCATCAATGAGTTTTATTTAATGACCATTTTTATGGGGATGGGGGGTGGTTATTTATGAAAATAAGACCTTCAGGTATTTTAAGTATTTATTAGGTTCTATGTCTTTATTAACAGCATGCTAATATTAACCAAACTGAAATACTCAAAATGAGACTTTTACAGAAGTAATATTTGTTTCTAATTCATTCTTGTGGTATATAATGAATATGAGATAATTAAAATAATCTGCTTACATTCAATCCACCAAGTGTTTTCCCCCAGGTTAAAAAGTCAAAAGAAACTAAAAATTTCACATTAAAAACATTGTGAATATTACAAGCAATTTAAATACTGTATTTCCTGGGAAGAATTTTAAATAAGTACATTTACATTAAAACATTTTATATATCATTGTCTTATTTTATATGTTGATTCCAATGTACCATAAATGCAGAATTATTACTTTTGCAATTGCATAAACATTGAATTTAATATTCAACATAAATGTATGTACATGAATTATGTTATTTCTAAAAAGCTAGATGAATAAATAAACTGCTACATGAAGATTTTTATTCTATTATTCTATTAGTTACTAAAATACTTCATGACTGTATTGTTTAAATCCAATCACATTCTTATAAAATTGGTGTGTAAATCCAGTTTTTTAAATTATACTTTGATATACTACTATCTTTAAAAATAAAATTAAAGTGGCAAAACAAATGGCATATTACAAAAAATAATAACATAAAAGTTTCATTTTTTTTTAACCTGTAAAAGCAATATGGCACACTTGTCAAATATCTGTTGACCTTAAATGCATGGATTTATTCAGGGACATTGTATTCTGTTCCATTAGTCTGTATGACTGTTTTCTACAAAAGTATTCTCTTGATTACTGTAGCTATGTAATATATTTTGAGATCAAGTACTGTGGTGTCTCCAGCTCTGTTCTTCTTGGTCACTAAACTTCTTTAAGATTATTTAAAACTAGAGGCCCGGTGCACAAAAATTTGTGCACTCAGAGTAGAGGGGGTCCCTCAGCCCGGCCTGTGCTCTCTCACAGTCTGGGACCCCTTGAGGGATGACCACCTGCTGGATCAGGCCTGCTCCCCTGGGGATTGGGCCCAAGCTCGCA
>NW_006294998.1:609176-610796 GCF_000327345.1 Myotis davidii | reverse complement strand
TGCATATTACCCTTTTACTATATAGGATAGAGGCCTGGTGCACGGGTGGGGGTTGGCTGGTTTGCCCTGAAGGGTGTCCTGGATCAGGTTGGGGGTCCCGCTGGGGTGCCTGGCCAGCCTGGGTGAGGGGCTGATGGCCGTTTTCAGGCTGGCATTGGCATTGGTTCCTCAGTGTCCAAAGATGCAGATGCCCAAGGTGAGGGCTATTGGGGTCTTCTGTGGTGAAGGCTGCTGAGGTCCTTTTGTTCTCTTTATCCAACACTGGGAAAAGTCATGGCTAAGGGGATCCTTCTTGGCTTGGTATGCCGACATGCTTACTATTGCAGGTGGCTATGGTGTTCAGTGAGCAGATGGGGCAGCTGAGGCAGAGGAACAAGAGTGTGAGGCAAGGGCACTCAAGAGCAGCCTTAGACCTGGGGTGCAGAGTGCAGGCCTGCACTGAGTGACTGTGGTTCCTTGGTCTGAGCACGGACCACCTGCTGAATCAGTGGCACCAGTATCCAGGATGCAGGCATGCCTCTGTGGTGATGTTCAAGGTTTCAACACCAGCAGAGCGGTGGTATAGCTGGGGTTCAAAGCGTAGCCATATGGGGAGAGACTATGGCTCCAGATTCTAAGGTACAGGCCTGTGCAAAGTGGGAGTATCTCTAGTGTCTGAGGCACAGGTATGCCCACTGAGGCAGTAGCACCTGCTTCTGAGGCATGGGCACTTGTGAAGCAGCTGTGGAGCTGGGATCTGGAGCACAGAAACCCCTAGAGAAGTTGGGAGCAATGGAGGAAGTACAGGGTGACCCAAGATGGCACAGCAGCAGTTCCTTCTCCTGGGACACCAGTGTGTCTCATTCTTTGGGAATCTGTGGCAGCCGTGATGACTGTTGAGGTCCTGAGCAGTTAGAGCTGCTGGGGCCATCTGTAGGGCAGGCCCCTGCTGTGTGATTGTGAGCCCCCACCTTCTTTGTTCCCAGCATTCTCCATGTCTCTCAGCTTTGGGAATCTCCCCAGCAATCTGAGTGAAGAGAATCCAAAGTAGGCCCTTCATGCCTGGAAAGTTGGTTGCTCGTCCTGATCTGCTTTTCCTCATAAAGGGTACTCATGTGTTGGGAGTTCCTCTGGGCATTGAGCTGTGCTGGCCTGGGGGATGGGATGATGTGGATCAAATGAAACTCTTCTCCCTACCCTTCCTGTGCATTTATTTTCTGTCCCTCCTCCCCGACTATGTTGTTGCAGCTTCTTAACCAGATTGCTGAGCTCTCCCAAACCTATCTTCACTTGTGGATAGCTGTTGAATTGTTAATTTTTGTGAGGGCATAATGGATAGGACCTCTTACTCCACTACTTTGTTGATGTCACCATCCAGTGAAAAGTCTTATTATTCAAAATCAGCATACATGTTATTGGGTGAAAAGAGGACTTTTAAAATTGTTGTCTGAAGAATGCAAATCTATTATCTTCAGTGGATATATATCTACACTAATAAAAGAGAAACATGGTAATTGGCATACTACCGTTACCCTTTTCATTGGCTAATCAGGGCAATATGCAAATTAACTGCCAACTAAGATGGCAGTTAACTGCCAACAAAGATGGCGGTTAATTTGCATATGTAGGCACAATGCAGGG
>NW_006294998.1:602746-608381 GCF_000327345.1 Myotis davidii | reverse complement strand
ATGATTCCTGGGCCAGAGGCCTCAGGCCTGGGCGGGGGCCAGATCCAATGATCGGGGGGAGATGGGGATCCCCTGTCCAAGCCTGACACCTCTAGCGGAGGCGTCAGGCCTGGGCAAGGGGCCGATCAGGCGATCGGAAGGTGATGGGGGTCGAAGCCTCTGGCCTAGGCATCAGGCCTGGGCAAGGGCAGAGCCGGTGATGGGGGGGAGACAGGGGTCCCCTGCCTAGGCCTGAATCCTGGGCCAGAGGCATCAGGCCTGGGCTGGGGGCCGAACCAGTGATGGGGGGTAATGAGGGTCCCCTGCCCAGGTCTGACACCTCTGGCAGAGGCATCAGGCCTGGGCAAGGGGCCAATCCTGCGATTGGAGGGTGATGGGGGTCAATGCCTGAAGGCTCCCAGTATGTGAGAGGGGGCAGGCTGGGCTGAGGGACACTCCCCACCCCCCACCCAGTGCACGAATTTCGTGCACCTGGCCCCTAGTATATATATATTGTATGAATAGTCTATGCTGTTTGGTACTAATAGCAGGCATGTTTGAGGTGATTATGAGACATTAACAAGATCTGTGTTTTTCTAATTTAACTATTTTGTATGAGAAAATCTCTTATAATAAAATTATTTCACTCTATTATCAAAATTTGATTACTTATCTCGGACCAGCACATTATAATTTTTGTATAATGTGAGTGATGGAAAAAATGTGTACTTTACTAATTGTACTTATATTAGAAAAAAATGATGAAAACCCAGTGTTAATTTTATCATAGAGAAGAAATAGCCATCACAAGATTGGTATGCTTTGACCAGGGAAACTCAGACACATTGTAAGTTTTAAAGTAGGTAATATTTTGAGGTAATCATAATCTATATCATCTTAATTTTATACATTGAAAATTTTAGTTTCTGAGTATTTAACATATATAATGTTGCAGAAGTTAACGAAGTGATAAATATTATTGCAGTTCTTAGGTATATTTTTTAATCTTGCTTCACTTAAATTGAGCAGCATAGAATAGAAAGTTTACTAGAAT
Source organism: Myotis davidii (assembly GCF_000327345.1). Classification (NCBI taxonomy): domain Eukaryota; kingdom Metazoa; phylum Chordata; class Mammalia; order Chiroptera; family Vespertilionidae; genus Myotis; species Myotis davidii. The sequence goes on along the minus strand of NW_006294998.1, from coordinate 607,348 downwards.
TATCTGTCAATAGATTTTATTATACCTTTTTTATTACCTCTAACATGTATTAATTCACACAATTTAAACTATTGAAGTTAGTAGCAGGCAGGTATCATTATGCTTATCGAGGCACGGCAGCATATAATAGGATGAATAACATCTGGTGGTAACATCCTGGATGAGAAACTTCTCTGGCGCAGCACTTGGAGAATGTTGGCTGCTGGGCTAAATGATAGTAAGCTAGACTATGTTTAAAATGCCCTCTCAGTTAGTTGAATATTGCAGCACACCATCACATTTGGCCTTATTAAAATTAGCTAATACAGAACACTGGAAGGCATTGGCCACACATGGCATATACTGAAAGTGGGTCAATTTAGTTTTTACTAGTCTGTTACACAAAATTTTTATGAAAATCAATGTTATAGTTGGTTGGATTCCAATTACTCAATAATTGGAATGTCCATGAAATAGGACAACCTTCTTCCTAACTTTCTTCAGAATAATAGCAAGCTAGAGAGCACAATTATAATTTTCTTTAAAAAGTAATTTCCAGAGAGTTAACTTTGGATACTGTATTTCTTGAATCCATAAAAGTAAACATACACTCATACACACAATGTATACAATGTATATATCAATTCTAAGAAACCATAGAGAAATTGCTAAATATAAAAAAATTTTGTATAATAAATGTGAATTATAATCTATTATTAAGTATAAGCAGGTCTCACTTTGCATGATATGGTATTAACTAAAATTCGTGCCCCTCACACCTGTGCCCTCACTTTTCACAGTTCTGTGGAAACAAATCCTATATAATAAAACCCTAATATGCAAATTGACTGAATGGCAGAATGACCAGTGGAATGACCGGTGGCTATGACGTGCACTAACCATCAGGGGGCAGATGCTCAATGCAGGAGCTTCCCCAGAGGTAGCTCCTGCATTGAACATCGGCCCCCAAGAGGGAGGCGACCAGTGGTGGTGATCAGGGGACAGGGCGACCAGAGGGCAGCACCAGGCCACCAGCCAAGGCGGGTGCCAGCAGAGGCCCCCTGATTGTCCTGCCAGTCTCCCCACAGATTGGCCCTGAGAATCAGCCAGGCTTAGGGACCCTACCTCATCCTCTGGAAATTCTGTTTCTTTGTTACTAATGTTGTGGCCCCACCCCATAACAAAGAAACCGAATTTCCAGAGGATGAGGTCCAGAAATCAGGATTTTAAAAAGATTCCCAGGTGATTCTAATGTGCAGCCAAGGTTGAGAACCACTGGTATAGAGGCGCCTCAAAAATTAAAAATAGAGTTTTCATATGAACAGCAACCCCTCTTCTGAGTATCTATCAGAACTGGAAGAATTCTGATGGTAATAGAAGATTCTGATTCAAATTTATGGACCAGTATATTAGGAGTAGGTCTTTAAACTTGAATATAATTATTTTTTCCATATACACATACATTCACATAAAACATGATTCAGGTAGCTTTTATTACAGTTTATTTTAGATATAAACTGCATGCAACGTTAACTCTATTTTACTAGGTTATTGGGAAAGCATGGGAAAGCAAGCATGTTAGAGAACTAGAACTTGAAGAAGAATATGGCTTTAGACCATTTCCCAGTAGCAAAATTTGACTACTAAGGAAGATAAGACTACAACAAAAGTCTTTAAGAACACAGGGAAACAGCAAATAGCAACAGTTAAAATGTATGTGCTATGGTGGTGTGGAGATGACCAAGAACTGAAGAGAGGAGAGAAGAAGGAAAAACAAATCAAGGAAAATAAAAGAGAAGATGACAGAGTGAGCGAACGTGGTGAGATAAATGACACCAGACAAAAAATATATCCAGAAATCATTTCCTAGTTTTTGCAAAGTTCCTGTCTCCTACGATCAGAGTTTTCTAGAGAACTATTACATTTTAAGAGTTTCTTACTGTTCCAACATATCCTTCTTTGCTGGATGTGATATGGGGAAGAAATAATAGAAAGAGCCTTTGTTGTGTGTCTGAGTCAAGATCAAGGAGAAAGAGTAACTATGGGAGTCTAGAATGAATGTGACTTCAGTAAAAGCAGAAAATTGAGACAGAAATGGCTAAATGAATCTAAGACCTAAAAATCCTCAGTATCTTGAGGAAGACATTGAAGTTCTTATAAGACATTTTCTCAAAAGCCTGGGACATCACCAAAATCTAAATAACATAAAATTTCACACTTGTCTTTGAATATGCCATTTATTTTTTAATACCAGCCTTTTCATGTTCATCTTTTAATTGTACTTTTTTCACTTGTTGAATTTTGTTTTGCTTCTCCTCCGCTTTGTTATATCATTTTTTGGTATTTAAAGTTCAGCTTAAAAATGACATCTTTGGGATGTGCCAGCAACCAAGGTACATGCCCTTGACTGGAATCGAACCTGGGACCTTTCAGTCCGCAGGCCGATGCTCTATCCACTGAGCCAAACCGGTTTCGGCAAGAACATATTTTATGGAATAATAAATTTAGACTATCCATGTTATATTTTAAGTATAAGAATTCTTGGCAGTTAGGAATGCAGGACAGGCTTGTAATAAAGATCAAGACAAAATACATTGAGTGGAAAGGTTTTACACAGAGGTGACAGTTGAAACTGCTCATGTGCAAAAGATCTCTAAGAAAGTAAGACCTGCAGGAAATATCCAGAGTAGGAAGTTAATATCAGAGCTGCCTGTTAATATAAGTTAATATTAGATTGTCAAACTGCAGCGGGAAGGCCGGGGAGGGTTGGGGGGCAGGAGGTAGGGGGGTAAGAGATCAACCAAAGGACTTGTATGCATGCATATAAGCATAACCAATGGACATAAGACACTGGGGGATAGGGGAGGCTAGGGGACTGTCTAGGGCGGGGGGGAAAAATGGACACATATGTAATACCCTTTGTAATACTTTAAGCAATAAAAAAATAAAAGAAAAGAAAAAAATAAAAGAATAGTTTTGAGATAAGCACCTTTTAAATCATTAAAAATAAAAAAAATTCTGTGCATTCATATCTGATATTTAATATACTTTACAGCATTAAAGTTTTTGAAAATTAAGAATATACATGTGGTAACTAGAAGAAAACTATCAATATTCAAAAACTACCTTCCTCTAACAGGCTAGCTAACAAATATAATGCATTATTTTCAACTGGGATGTAATTTTGTTGATTACCACATGAGACAAAAATAAGAACAATCATAATAGGACATCTGGAACATTTCTATATTAAGGAAAACTATTATTTGTAATGTCTTTGCAGAAATAAAATTATCCAAATATTTCATAAAAACAAGGTTTTCAAAGGTATATCATTTGTGGATTAAATCATGGAATTCAAATATAGAAATAATTCTATTTTAAGTAACTGATATAAACATATATCCAGTGATGTCTATTTCCATTGTTTTATTAGCATATTAGTTTTAGTGCTATTTTAAAATAGTATGCATTTGTATTTTCAATCTTATATTTTACATTTCTCTTCTTTATTTTGTTCATCAGTAGAGAGAGTAATCATGCATATTATCTACCATCCATAGGGCATACTAAGGAGGTTGCAGAGTCCTGGTATGTTTTTAGGGCCCTGGTACATGCTTTGTTAAAGCTAACATTGCTATGCGCTCCACTTCTACAAGTTGTAATTTTTAATTTTTTTAAAATATATTTTATTGATTTTTTACAGAGAGGAAGGGAGAGAGATAGAGAGTTGGAAACATCGATGAGAGAGAAACATCGACCAGCTGCCTCCTGCACACCCCCCACTGGGGATGTGCCCGCAACCCAGGTACATGCCCTTGACCGGAATCGAACCCGGGACCCTTCAGTCCGCAGGCCGACGCTCTATCCACTGAACCAAACCGGCTTCAGCTGTAATTTTTAATTTTACAATGCTACCTGTTAATTTCCATGAAAGGAAATAAATCATTGTAATATATTATGTCAATACTTTTAATCCCAAAAGGGCTGTGACTGTTTCCTCCGTTTATGCAGCAATACCTTTATTGATTTCCAGAAATGATTTAGAAATCATTACATTTGTAGTAAAAGAAACCCTTTTCTCCTAATGCAATTTCATCAAGAATAAATCTCAACTAATAAAACACAATTTGCTACTCTATACTTTTGATTTACAAATTTATAAAATATACTAAGGATATTGCAGATGTACTATTTTAAAATTTTAACTTTGAAGTTCAATGTGAATACTTTTTCTCCAAAATTGTTAGGCATTTAAGTAAATAAAGCTATTAGTCACTCTAATAATTTTTATCACTAATATAATAAACTATTAGAATTCAATATTTGTATTATAATACTATTTAATATATCCCGAATATAATATAAAAATAATAACACTATCAACAGGTAATATTTTACTTAATAATATAAATAGCATTGATAAATATTAGTGTCATATAAATATACTATAATTACAATGTTAATAAAATGATTTAGATCAATATACTCTAATTATCTATACTTATAAATGGGTAATATGCTAATTAGAATGGATAAACCGGACATCTTCCGGACATCCTTTCTGACAAAGCCAGGGCCTGGACGAAGCTGTCCAGAGGTCCCAGCACCATGGTCCCTTCC
>NW_006294998.1:584818-602561 GCF_000327345.1 Myotis davidii | reverse complement strand
ACTGGGTGGTGACAGAAGGCGGCACAGTCCCAGAGCCTCCTCAGAGGCTGTATGGTGTGCAACCATGATGCCTCATCCTCCCACAGCACCTCCCACAGCCAGCCTGGCCCCAGATCACCCCTGACCAGTGGACAGGAGGGGGGGCCAGTGCTAAGAAGCATAGAGCCCAGTTTCTGTTTGAGCCACACTCTACCCCACCCCCAGTCCCTGCTCAGCCAAAAGCTGGGCTCATGGCTCGCGAGCACAGCAGAGGTGGTGTGACCCTCTCCCGCCTCCACAGCAAACTGGCAGTAAGGAGCAAGGGGTCCCGGACTATGAGAGCCCCGGACTGAGAAAGGGATGTCTGAGTTCCAGCTTAGGCCTGATCCCTGGGGTGTCCTGGAGTGTGAGAGGGCACAGGCCAGGCTGAGGGCTCCCTCCAGTGTAAGAATTTTATGCACCGGGCCTCTAGTGTAATGTAAACCATTTATAAAGCAGAATAAAATGAAACAACACTTAGTTTACATTTTGCAACTATAACCAAGAAATTTTTTTTAAATTATTGAATAGTTTCTATCCTTTTGTTAAGAAAATGAGCCAATCAAGTGAGAAATGTCAAGACACCAAGCAAATTGCTTTAAATTTTAAGGTGATTTATGGGCAATGATTTTTTCTGTCATCACTATTGAATACTCCCCTTGCAACAGCTATAAAACACCTCTACTGCACAAGATTTGCTCTAAATACAATCTTAAGTCAAAGATTATTTTTGATGGTGAAGAAGCGGTCTAAAGAGAGGAACAAAAAAAATTAAAACAAATGTTAAAGATTACAGTTATTATTGATGTTATATAATTAAACATATATATTTTATATGGTTTTAAAATATAAATATATTTTATTCTAAAGAATTGATATAAATTATTGATATATTTTTTGCTCTTTATTTAATTTATTTTTAGTTTAATTGATTAGGATTACATTGGTTAATAAAATTATATAGGTTTCAAATGTACAATTCTATTATATATATACTAGAGCCCCGGTGCACAAAAACTTGTGCACTCAGGGGGGAGGCAGGGTCCCTCAGCCCGGCCTGTGCCCTCTCGCAGTCTGGGAACCCTCAGGAGATAACGACCTACTGGCTTAGGTCTGCTCCCGGGTGGCAGAGGACAGGCCCAATCCCTAGGTGCAACCCCTGGTTGTGCTCAGAGCAGGGCTCCCTGTCACTCACAGAGTAGGGCCGATAGGGTAGTTGGGGCACTGCCCCCTGTCACACACAGAGCAGGGCCTATCAGGGGGTTGGGGCACTGCCCCCTCTCACACACAGAGCCACAGGGCGATCAGGGGGTTTAGGCGCTGCCCCTTGTCATGCTGATCCCTGTGCCGGGAGGCCTTGCGGCTCCACTGATCCCGGTGCTGGGAGACATATTACCCTTTTACTATATAGGATAGAGGCCTGGTGCATGGGTGGGGGTGGCTGGTTTGCCCTGAAGGGTGTCCTGGATCAGGGAGGGGGTCCCCACTGGGGTGCCTGGCCATTCTGAGTGAGGGGCTGAGGGATGTTTTCAGGCTGGCACGGGCCTGGAGCTCCCAACCACTCCTTTTTTATTTTTATTCTGGGCCAGCTTTAGCTCTGGCTCCAGCTCTGAGGCCTCGATTGCTGAAAGTAGGTATCAGGTTTGTTTGGGTTCTATAATCGAAACACTGTTTCAACTCCAGTTCTGAGATCCCTGCTGGCTGAAAGCAGGTTTCTGGGGTTTTGTTTAGCTTCAATATTTGTAACAATGTTTCAAACTGCAAGCTCAGAGGCCGGCAGCAGCAGGTGGGGAATGTTGGAGTCCTCCATCACTGAAGCAAGCAAGCCTCATGTTCACTTCAAGCTTCCTGGTTGCTGGCCACCATCTTGGCCTGCAGTTAATTTGCATATTGCCCTGATTAGCCAATGGGAAGGGTAGTGGAGGTATGGCTAATTACCATGTTTCTCTTTTATTAGGTAGGATATTGTCATGGATTGCAAGTATATAGTAAACATATACTTTTACTATGTATATTAAGTATTTTAAAACGTATTTAAACATATTAAAAGTCTGTATTTTGAGTCTCTGGATCTCTAATTTATCTATCTACCTGTGTAAGCAATAGTAGATCCCCAATAATACCTATTGTTGCTACTTATCATGCTACATTTCCATTAACAAAAATGAACTAGGACTCAGATTGAAAATGTTTTGTTATTACAATATTTTATTGTTTCAATGAAAATGACAATGATTTTGTGCAATGCAATTAATGACATTGCATCATTTACATCAATAACAAAAAATGTGTATTCCCAATATCCCTTGGAATTATAATTTATAATAAATTCATATGTGTTTTCCAGAAATATAATATTTCACTTATTAATTATGTTATTTAGACTCTAAAATTTTCCTATATGTGCTGAGATATAAATGTACGCATTTATAATCTTTAAAAAAATATGTAGATTTCTATGACCAGGGTGAGCATTTCTATCCCACATTGCTTATCTATGTATATATAAAACCCTACTATGCAAATAGACCGAACGGTGGAACAACTGAACAACTGAACAACCAGTCACTATGACATGTGTTAACCACCAAGGGCACACGTGGAACATGGTGGGCGTTGGCAGCAGGTGGCAGAGTGTGGAACATGACAGGCATAGGCTGCAGCAGGATAATGGAGCAGGTGAGTGGAGGCACCAGACCAAGGCAGGGCGCTGGTCACTGTCACTGGGGCAAGCCTCTGGTGGTTACTGAAAATTCTTTGCTCCCATGTACCATGGTCCCGCCCAGCACTCGCACCTGCTGCTGGCACTGGCTCCACTCACACCCGCTGCTGGCACCTGGCCCTGGGCCCAATCACCCCTCAGGGCTTCTCCACCTCCCCCACTCCTGAGGAGTGACTGCGGCAGAAGCTGCTGCTCACACCTCTGGATGGCACTGGCCCTGCTTACACCCACTGCTGGCGCCGGCCCCAATCGCTCTGTGCTGTCAGTGGGTGTGAGCAGAGCTAGCACCATCAGGGTGTGGGAGCAACAGCAGCAGGATTGGGGCTGCCAACAGACAGGGGACTGGGGGCCGTGGCGAGAGGGGCTGGGCAGGGGCATGGAGGATGAGCTGAGATGCACCCCTGTGCCCACAGCAACCTCGTGGCCCACAGTTCCTTTCAAGGTGCATGAATTCATGCACTGGGCCCTTAGCCTTGGTATAAATGTCATGCTATTTTTATTACATATAATAAAAAGATAGATAAATACTAAATGCACAGATGTGATTTTCAATTTGATTAAATGGTACAAGTTTCCATGATAAGGGATGAAATAGGAATGTGTCCTGAAAGTTTATATCATGTAGTTTTAAGAAATCACAAAGAATGCAAAGCAGGAAGACAGTGGGAGAAGTTCAAATTACTTTTGCTCCTCGAAATTATTAGGTTGCATGCTTAGAAAGGTTTTAACCTCTTCATAAATATGATTTCAGACCAACCCATGTTCCAATCATAGAACATATGCAGTGAAATAAGGACAAGAAGAAATCATTAAAATATGATTAAGGTCACCGTTCAGCTTTGCATAATTAGTTTGAGTATTGAATTTTGCTAATGCTCAGAATTTTTCTCTGTGTGATATGCAGTTCACTGAAGGAATAATAGCTTCTGTTAAGACAAATTCTTATAGTTGGTAGGGTTTTTTTCCTATTCTTCCTGCCATGAAAAAGATTTTTAACTGCGAGTTTTACCAATGCTGATGCATAACTATGGCAACTATTTAAGTGCTCTTTAACCGCCTAATTGAAGAACGTTATACAGGTAAGCACTGATCATGGTTTGTAGTCTACCATGGGTCCTGAGTATCTCTGCACATGCTTGCTGAGTGTGTCCAATGACCAGACTTCTCTTTCTTCTTATACTGAGTAGATTCTGTGGCTAGTCACACAGGAAACCAATAGGTCAAAACAATTACAGTATGACTTCCACATAGCTGCTTGTTCACCAGGGGAAGGCAGACAGGTTTATTTTCTAACTGCTCCAACCTTAGCAGCTTGGTCAAAAACAAGTGGGCATTTGACCCCGTGTTTCTCAGCTATTTCACAACTCACTGTTTTGAGGGCATTATTAAGGACAATCAAATCACTCCATGGACATTATGAGTAGGGTAACCAGTGATATGCTGATCGTCTGACTAGCTTTTTTCTGAGTAATTATGCCCTTCATTTCTGATGCAAGAGTTTCATGAATATCCATGAATTGTGCCAGTCTCACATGTTAGCTTGCAAGTAGGGTAAAATCTCAAACCTTTCACAAGTCTTAATATAATTGAACGCTTGGTCTTACATTTTACCAAAATTTAATTTGAGCATAAAATACACATAAATGTCATTGTACAATGCTGAGCACAATGTCAAATGCCTCTTTAATAAGTTTTTATGGACAGCTTTTCACCAGCCAGAGGTGCTAAGGCTCAATAATATCCGCATGGCTCAAAAATGCCATCATCTGGATGGTACTATCTTCCTCATTATTCCAATTCTGTCAGTCATTCTGTCCTTGATCCTTATCTTTTCCCATATCTAGCCCTGTGGAATTTTGCTTTCCTCCCAAATTTCTAACCTTTCAGACTTTTCACCTGCAAATACTTAAAAATTTATTTTAGCTATTCTGTACTACTTTTCTCCAAATCAACTATTCTATATGTTACTCTTAACATCTATAATATATATCCTAAAACATATTTTTTATTGCTTACTCCTATAGCTTCCCTATTTCAAATTTACTTTTTTTATTCCCTGGGTCTGTGGTTTATGTTGTACTGTGTGATCTACTTGGTTGTGTTCTCTCTTTCACAGTAGATATTTTTTCAGGTTACTCTTTTCTTCCTTGAAGCCAAAGCTAAAATATAATCCACTATTTTGTAGAACCATGATCAAATTAACTCCCTTCCACATAAGATTCAATATGGGGAGTTGCTTTTTTCAAGTACAAAGATATTAAAACATCATAATAATTGTATATAACATGCATATGGTTCTTACCATGTATATTTTGTGTTCTTATTGACTAATAGCATATCCTTTATAATTTCCAAACAGTATTAGTTGACTTTTCCAAGATTAGGCAGGTGGAGTTTGGCAAAATTATGATTTAAACTGGGGTAGACTGTCTTGAATATTTGATCTCTTAGTTATTAAGCTAAGTGACTCTCATTTGTATAGTGAATATATTCAAAAATTAAATTCCAAGGTCAGTACCCAATTTTCTTAATACTGCTTTATTAGCAGCATCCAAATTAATAGTTTCAAAGCTGGGAACCTTTCTCCATATTTCCCTAACATGCTACCAACAAAATCACCATCAGCAATCTTCTTCTGACTACATATGTAAAAATGGTTTTCATTATTATCCCTTGTGGTAGCATCTTAGAAAATAGCATTCCCCTTTAAAATGAAATAGAAAGCTGTAGTGGACAGATATCGACATCCAATAGATGATAGGAATTTACATCCATTTTGGCATTCCTTAAGGAACATGAACTAAGCTGCATTCCTTGGGTTTTAGTTTCTCTGCTGAAAATTTGAGAAAATCATATTCCCTGTACAGGGTTGTTGTGAACTTTTTAATAACACTACTCTTTGTATGGCACAGTGTAAGCATTCGATAATGTTATTTCTTTTCTTTCTCTGCAAAGTATATCATGGGTTGTCTTCAATATCTAACATCTGTTCAATTTCACACATCACTGCTTTTTGGTGTATAAAACGAGAGACCATAGTATATATTTATTAAATTACCACAAAAAAGATTAAATTAAAGGCCAGATCCTATATTCCAGTGAATTTAAAGGTGAATTCTTTATAAAGCAAACATTATTTTCTGACAAGAGAAACCTTCTTTTTCCTGTTCTATTTTTTTAAATTATTGAATGAGCTTTAGTAGGAAAAAGGCATACATAACAATAATAAGTTTTTAATATTTAAAATTGAATCAATGAAAGTAACTTATTTACCAATAAATCAAACATATTGTTCAAGTAAAACACGTAACTAAAATAAAGGATATGTTCTATATTTTTTATTAATCTCTTATATAAATGTTTCATCCTCTTTTACTAGACAATTTTAATGGTAACCTCTAAATGTCCTGGAAAATTCATGTCTTCCTTTTAACTTTGGAGTTTCTATTGAAATTAAAGTAATCAAATAGACCAATGAAATTGGGATTTCACGACATAGAGCCAAATTAAGGCTCTGCTATACAGGCTAAATTATAGAGTGTTGTAGAGTGTTAATCTAAAGAATTAGATAATTATGTCCTCACGCTATGATTCTCCTCTCCCCAAATTCACAAAATGACTTCGCTATTATCAAGGTCTACCATTTCAAGAAAGTTTTAGTCTGGGCTTATTGGGGAAAAAATAGTCTATGAAGTCAACTGAGTCCTATATAACTAGCATATCTCAATCCAAAATAGGAAATGAATTTTCAATAGGTCACAGAATAACTGCTTTCCGCCATCACAGATACTGTTCTTGGGACTGAGATCTCAAATTCTGTATAAGAACTAGTGCACCTCCTAGAGGGGTGAGTTGGACATTCACAAACTGGTCATCTATGTGTCAGGGCCAAACTGACACCAACAGATGGCAGAATGGCTCAGACCCGCTGTCTCCTGCTTCATTGCTGTCATTAGGTAATAGGTTAAGGTAATTAGCTACAGAAGAAGTTTTCATTTATCCATTGCCATAGACAGAGGGGAAAGAAGGAATGCAGACATGTTCCTAAGAAATTTGAGAAAATTTATGTTATTCCAACAGAATGTTGATGAAGAGTGGAAGGGCTCAGGATCTTGTGGCATGCATATATATACTAGAGGCTCGGTGCACAAAAATTTGTGCACTCGGGGGGGAGAGGGGTCCCTCAGCCTGGCCTGTGCCCTCTTGCAGTCTGGAACCCCTCGGGGGATGACCACCTGCTGGCTTAGGCCCGGTCCCTGGGGGATTGGGCCCAAGCTGGCAGTCAAACATCCCTCTGACAGCCCGGCAGCCCTCGGGAGATGTCCACTTACCAGCAGGGAGCAGACCTAAGCTGCAGTTGGTCATCCTTAGTGCTGCTGAGGAGGCAGGAGTGTTGGCTCCGCTGATCCCGAGTGCCGGGAGGCCTCTCAGCTCCGCTGATCCCGGCCTCATGGCTCCGCTGATCCCGGGGCCGGGAGGCCTCTCAGCTCTGCTGATCCCATGTCCTGAGGCCTCATGGCTCTGCTGATCCCAGGGCCGGGAGGCCTCTGCGCTCTGCTGATCCCAGGGCTGGGACACCTCTCAGCTCCGCTGATTCCGGCTGGGAGGCCTGTGCTCTGCTGATCCCGGGGCCCTGAGGCCTCTCTGCCCTGTCGCTTCAGGGCTGTTTGGCTTCGCTCTGCTTGGAGCCTGAGTATGCAAATTAACCACCATCTTTTAGCTTCTATAATTGAAACATTGGATCTTTTGGAGTTGTTGCTTCAGGAGCTCAGAGCCCCGCAGCTGCAGACGGGGAACCTTGGCTTCCTCCTTCGCTGGGGCAATCAAGCCTCCTGTTCTCAGCTGCCTGGCTGCCTGCTGCCATCTTGGCTGGCAGTTAATTTGCATATAGCCCTGATTAGCCAATGGGAAGGGTAGCGGTCTGACGCCAATTACCATGTTTCTCTTTTATTAGATAGGATATGCCTAAGCGACCATGTGACCATTCAACCAGTAGCTATGACGTGCACTAACCAGAGGGCAGACGCTCAATGCACAGGCATGGAAACATGGAACAGACTGATGATGAATCTCAGAGGGAAGGGGAGATGAGGGAGGGCAGAAAAGATTAGCCAAAGATCTTATATGTATACTAGAGGCCTGGCCTGTGGGGAATGGGCCGAAACCGACTCTCAAACAACCCCCAAGGGGTCCTGAATTGCAAGAGGGCGCAGGCCAGGCTGAGGGACACTACTGGTGCATGAATTCGTGCACCGGGCCTCTAGTTTTACAATATTGAGCTTTCATTTGAGCTCTTTAGCTGTACAGGAAAGTTGCAATAATGTCACTAGGTTTCCATGTTAAGATGCCCCAAAGCTCCATTATTTAGTGGGTCACTGAATCCATCCCTACTGATATACAGCTCTCTTGGACATCTCCCAAGAAAAAGTCAAAGGGGAAAAAGCACATTTTTGTGCTTTTGATATATTACATATTATATTACATACTACAAATATTGCATAGTATGTATAATATATTGTATGTAGCTGTTATATATTTTATATTTACATATAGATATATACTATATATCATGCCTTTAGTGTATACAACATATTTCACATTACATGCAATATGTTATGTTATATATTTCATACTATATATACTGAACACTTATGTAAGCATTTTTATTCTTACCATAATCTTACATTAGAAACTATTGTCTAGATCTTACAAATGAACATTAAAATGATCTATGCAAAGTATATTCTTCTTTCCTATTCTAAAGAAAGCTTACAGCTAAAACGCTGAGATAAGGCATATTGAAATGGAAAACACTATTAGATAACCTGTAAATTTCTGTGATATTAATTGTGGCAGGAACAAGTGCTGCCAAGGTGCTAGTGGCACAGGTGACTTTGGCAGGAGGTTAGTTTTGCTGCCAATTCATCTTAATTTTCTGCCTCTTGGAGGCACTCCTGCACCACAGGACAGACCTTTCTGGCTTTGAACTTGGCTTCTTAAGAGCTTTAAAGCTTAGGACTGAAGCTTAAACCATAATCTATAAAATTTTCAAATGGCTCCTGGGTATACCTGAATCAATGATGTTGGTGACCAGAACCTGACTTTACTGGGTTGGTGTCCCTACATCAACTGTGTCCTAAACAAAGAAATGAGCGAAAGATCCCAAGTTCATCAGGTTAAGGAATTCTACCCATCTTCCTCTTCCACACAGGTGTAGGTTGCCTACGCCCTGGAAACGGGGACTTGGGCTGAGTTTTGGATTTGGTGGGACCTGCCTTCAGACTGTAGAGCTTGGAGTTGGGATGGCTCTGCGTGCTAGGATGAAGTAAAGCAGATTTAAAAGACCAAACAAGGAATCAATCAGAAGGACCCGATCTTAAATGCAGAAGCAATACTAATAAAAGAGGTCAGCAATCACTCACCTTACGGGGTTTTATGGGAGAATTAAACCTTGTGAGCATCCTGGGAGGACTAAAGCTGCAGGACGTTGATCAGGTCTCCCTAACTACAGATGAAGAGGTAGCAGTCAAAGGAGCTAACCTAGTAGAAACTGAATTAGAACTATGACCCAGAACTGAGAAAGCGACCTAAAACATCATCTATATGTATATTATGCAAAAAATAATTTTAAAATATTATTCCTTATATGAATTCACTTTATATATAATTAACACTCAATAGTACGCGAAGATGCACTCTTATTTTTTATAAAAGTTTTCTTATTAAAATTCATGTGAAATATCTAAGTGTAATCTGCAAAAACACACTAAATAAGGTTCTTCCATTCCTTATCTTGTCATCATTTTCCTGTGTGACCTTGAGTGGCCTAATTTGCCCCATTAAAAACTTTTTGTACTATACTAACTCTAGGTGCACTCAAGGATCTCTAACATACCTGTGTCTTCAATATATGCTATTCCTAAAAACAAGGCACACCCACAAAATATATTTTTAATTGAAGTGAGGCTGTATCTCCTCTAAATGAAATATAAGGAAGAGTGTTATTCTTAAATGTTTGATATAGTGATTTCTCTTAATTGCTTTTACTCCTGCTGTAAGAACATAGCTTAACAACTGTGATGTTTGATGAAAACTGATGATTTTTTTAAGTCAAAAATAAATAACTTGGAGTGTATATTCAGAATGGCAACATCTGTGTTTTGATGTTTACAACCACAGATGTTAGACATTTCCAGATGGAAACAAGGTTGGCACTCTTCAATTTCCTTGAGAAAAAACTATGTAATGATGGGTAGTTAAAAAACAGTTTCATAGTTTTTCAATATGCTAGTCATGAAAGTCTACAGTTTGGTTGAAATATATGTTTAATGTTGGTTCAACCATTTAGAACATTCTTCTCATTTAATTTGATCCCACATCAAATACTGACAAGAATGTTCACTATAGTAGTTCAATTCAAGGTTATCATTTTTAAAAATTTTGAATATTACCTTATTATTTTGGCTATGGATTCTTAAAATGTCAAATAGCATAGTGAGACTATAAAAAATAAAATAAATTTATGCTTCTGAGTGATTATGTCATTCTCTGACTAGGCTGTTATAATTAATAATACTTAACACCTATTGCACATTTACTCTATGTTTGATGCTGTGCTAAATATTTCATATAAATTTCTACTTTTTATTTAAACCTTGCAACAATTCTGTGAAGACTAGACTCTTATTATTTTTACTTTACAGGTAAATAACTGAGGGTTAGAGAAGTTATATAACTTGCCAAATTTCACACAAATAAGCAAATAATAAAGCCATGTTTCAGATCCAGAGACCCAATATTAGGCAATAAGTGAAGTGACTCTTTAATCTAGTTGAGTATCATGAGTATCAAATGCTGAAAATGTTCTAGGAAAAGCTTAAATATTCTCCATTTGAAGCTAACTCCATTCTTGTAGTAAACATTTTTTCAGTAACAATGGACACATATTTGAAGATATTTGAACTCACGGGCAAACTAGTCACCTCCTAGTCTAGGTATATAGCATCCTCTAGAATTGTGCCATTTTCAGTCTACACAGCTCCATGTGGCACCTCCACATGTAGAAATGTCAGGATAATTCAGATATTTGTGCTTGCCTGAACCACTAAGAGAGAATTTAAAGAAAACTTTCCTTTTGTAGTAAAGTGGGAGACACTGTAACAGAAAATGGGATACAAGGAAAGGATGGTTCAAGGAAGCATTAATATCAAGAGCAATAGTCATGAAAATCACACTATTAAAAACCAGTTACCTGGCCATAGACCCCCCTTTATGCTACTCATATTACAGAATGTAACAAAGTCAGGAGTTGAACATAACCCAAACAAGGATAACTGATTCATTCTTCAAGATATCAACAGCTACAATTAGTGGGGAAGGTTTTACCTGACAGTCCATGAAATTGTTAGTGCGAATCTAGAACAGCTGGCCATGTGTGCCTGGTGTAGATAGCTCTGACTGCCTTAGAATATAACTAAAATAATCTAGAAAAAAATCTTAGAAAAGACTGATGTAGAGATAATCCTGGAGACATTTAGTTTCCTGGTTCCACTCAACCCATTTCACTTTTGCTATGTGGACCAATAAATCCCATTTTAAGCTAGAGCTAGTTGAATTGACTTTCTGTCATGTATCACTAGAGAATAATGACTATTACAGAGGACTTATTACAGCAGTTGGAAACAGTAACCACGACTCTACAGGTTTTCAAGTAAAATACATGCGTGTGTGTGTGTGTGTGTGTGTGTGTGTGTGTGGTTCATGACAAGGTTGCCAGCTTCAAGGCACAGAAAGCTGGAAAAATGTGGCTCAGAGAACAAAAGACTATATGCAAAAATATTAGAGCTATAAAGGAAACTGTGCCAATGTCCAGTCATAGAAAATTACTGTAAGCTCAGAGAAAGGGAAAGGGTTTGGTGCTCACAAAAATAAATGTAAGGCAGGTGAATATTCTAACTCTTTAGCCACATGATTTGGTGAAACACATGGCAATAGTGTCATGTAGGATTGCTGGTAGATGACAATTCATTTTACTTCAAAACTCTTTTTTATGGTTACCATTTAAATCATATTCTAATAATTGTGTGAATAGACTTCAATCAGTTTGAGTGGAGAAATCTGTATATTTCTTGCTTACATATTTATAAATTTGTGATTTTGTGAATCACTATTATAAATATGAATATATGGATATAAAGGAGCCCACACCTCTCCCTAGATCAGAACTGGGATTTGATTCCAGACCCAAGTAGAATAAAGTGGGGTGACCACATTGATAGCACAGCCCTGATATGTGTAAACGATTAGCTCAAACAAGTAGACATGAAGTTGGGACAGATCTTCTTCATCCACATATTTCGTGTGGAAATGAAAACAGTGGTAGAGCACATTACCTATGTATTACATAGCCCTGAAATTGTTCTAACCAGTTGCTAATAAAAGTTAGAGCGCCAACACTTCTAGAAGTCTCTCCAAATTATGTGGGATCTAAAATATTCTACATAGAAGGAAGAGCAATTCTAAAATTCTCCAACACTCTCAAGAATCACCAGCTTGATAATTAAAACATTTTTTTTTAGTTCAGTGATTATCATACTATAGTTCTGAAAACGTGCTGCAGGGTTGCAAAGCTTTCTAATGGTTATACTAAATATTTGTTGAGCACATTCTCCAGACTGAAAGACTAAGGAAAAGACAACATTCTAAGAATTAATGGCTGAGAAATTTTCAGAACTGAACAAAGACATGGCTTCTCAGATTGAAGTTGCACATGGGATCCTGAGCAGAAACAATGAGCCAGGCTAATGTAAAAGCAACAAAAATGCTAAAGCATAAAATTAGAAACACATATTTATTTAAAACAAAATAAATATAATATATATAGCTATGTAGATAGCCTCATATATTTGGACAATTCTACCCTCCCCACATCCATCCACACATCTAGTTTTCAAGTCTTTCATTCTATTATCTTAGTTCAAATTATCATCAGCCCTTGTCCAGTTTTCTACAACTGGTCTCTCTGCCTACACTCTTGCCAATCATAAACCTGCTTTCTACTCTACAACAAGACTGATGAAGCTAATACACAAATATAAGAGAGCTCACTGCCGTGATTCTAAATATCCTTAGAAAAATAAGGTCCAAGCTCTCTACACAGCCTATTAAATCATCCATGCCTGTCCGTACTTAGGTACTTCAGCTATACATAAGTCCTATTGTTTCTTGATATCTAGACCTTGAAATTTCTAGCTGCTTACTATTTTCAAATACTTTTGCCTTTGCCAGAGACATACCTCTATACTTCACCCTATACACACATGAGCTGACTCTGCTTAGATATAAAAATAAGCAAGATGCCAGTGGCAGCCTTTGGAGGGGCTGTCTCTCATTGTTTTGATGCTACCATATGAACATCATTTTTATCACATTTATGAAAAACATGGCAGAATCTATGTCTTTATCTATCTGCCTCTCTCATTTGAAGGCCTCTAGGGGAAAAAATGTTATCATATGTACTCTCATTCTTTTTAATGTTTTTAGTGTTTAGCACATTCAAATACATGATCAATATTCATTTATAGCATGAATGGACAAAAATGAGCATACTCTGTATGTTTATGGACCCATATCATACTGAATTCACTCAGTAGACATCTTAAAAGTGTGAAATGAAAATGATCTCTATTAATGTTAGATCTGATACAGCAATATAAAAATATTCCAAATGATTTGTGAAAGCTCATATTTAAAGCTCTTATAATACTCTGTTGGTATTTATGCTGATAATAAATTACCTATGGAATAATTACTTAACATTCTAAGTCTCAATTTATCAAAATGCAACATACAAACGCTGATAGATATTTCACTTACTATTTTGTGAATTAAATTTGAAACATATATAAACGTAACTATGTTATTGGCTGCCAAATTCTAGGTGCAAATAAATAACCTTCTTTTTTCTTGGTTGAAATGCACGTGGCCACCATCTTTCTCATCTCAGAAAAATACAAATGTGAAGGAATGTGATGAAGCGGTGTGGTAGCACAGTCCTAGCAGAGTCTACAGCAGTACAACAGCCTTACTGACCCTTAAATGTTACCTTACTCATCTTTTATTCATGTTTTCTATTGATTTCAAAGGAATGTAGAATAATAGCACAAATATTTAACACAGAAAACCATCAGTTTTTCCTAAAAAAGTTTAGTAATTTGTTGTAAACACTTGTCGCTCTCTTGCCTTCCTTGGCAAGAATGTTGGGGGGATGGAGGAGAATCTTGGTTAGAACCACTAAGTGCTTGGAGCTAATCATGGTAAGCCCACTCTGTTCTGTCAGATACTCATACTTCCAGTTTCCATTATAGTCAGGGGTGGCAATTTGAGGATGTTTTGGCCAATACAGCATAGAGGGAAATCTTCAGGGTGTACGGAGTCTTTAGTAGGAGACTTTTTGCTTTCTATAGGAGATATTTCATGAAGGTAACTAACTTCTTCTGCCAACTTTGTTTCTCCTCTTCGAACACTATTTAAGGACGTGATACCAGCAGGTAACTGCAACGTTCATGTGATTATGAAATGGCAGGACAAAATGTCAAGTCTCTGAGGATTTCAGAATAAATGCATAGAGAATGTCTGGTAGAGTTTCTACTTCGTGGAACTGCTGCATCCAAACTAGAAAACACCTACTTGTAAAATTCACATGAGTGAAGAGTAGCATAATATGCCACCCAAAATACGCCAATTAGTATATTGTTTTGAGCTGTAGGCACTGGGAAAGCAGCACGTGCAAGAAGTGGCTTTCTCTGAACTCTCCTTATCTGCTCTATCTGCCTTATCTGCCTCAGAACAGATACTCTCCCCTAGGGGGCCTATATCCCACCCTGTTCCTTGTTAAATGGTATTTAGGCCTGAATTCTAAGCCACCTAGAAGAGTTAATCTTTTTTCCCTGGTATATCTAATTAATATAAGGGATTTACATGTTAATAAGGCTTCTTTTAAATATGTTTTTATTTTTATTTTTAGAGAGAGAGGAATGGGAGGATGAGAAAGAATCATCCATGAGAGAAACATCTATCGATAGGCTGTCTCCGGTATGCCCCCTACTAGGGATGGAGCCTGCAATCAGGGCACGTTCCCTGACCAGGAATCTAATCAGCCACCTCTAGGTGCATGGGACCAAGCTCAGCCAACTGAGCCACACCAGCCAGGGCTTTTACTTTCTTTTATTAATCTGTATTTTATTACAGAGACCTCAGCTAAGAACTCAGAAATGGTAGAGGGAAATTTATTGTTTTGTTACATGAGAAAAGCTTAAGTTTCTCTTCACCAGTCTTTCCGTGACTTTAAGGCCTTCCTACTTGAGGTAACACCCAAATACAGAAAATTCTGATGTAGAAAAAGAACTGGGTATGAAACCAATGTTGCAATACTGTTTGGAAGAATGCAGAGGTAACATGGATTGTAAACTCTATGACCTCTTAAAAATATCGCATGTGTATGGATTAAATTGGCATCCAAATTCTATTGTATGTTTTATATTCTGCTTTTTTTTTCTTCAGTGTTGACTTTTTCATTGCTCTGAAAAAATGGATTCTGGAGTGTAGGGGAACTAGAAAGCTTTAATAAAGCAATAATGATACTATCAAAACATTGTTCTTTATTATCCTGCTTATGTTTTTTAATCATTTCAATTACTTTCTTGTAGATTATGTTGTCGGCCTATTGGCAGGTCAATTTTCAAAGACACACTTGACCTTAAAATAACTTCCAACCCCATTCTCCACACGTGCAGGGCCTTGAGATTCTTACAAAAGATACATTTTCAGGAAAAAAAATACTCTCCCATCCTAGTGGATAAATGTGCCCTTCAGTCTTCATTTTTAGCTGTGTTTAATTTGAGTAAATGATTTAAGGGAATCTAAGCACTTGCCACAAGGCGTGGGATGGTTTGTGTTCTTAAATGAAGGTGGCTTGTCTGTTACCTTTCAAGTAATTCCTAGGTGGCAGGTTACTTATAAGAAAAGCAATGCCTGGAGCAGGTGTCGAACTGCGTGATAAAATAGCTGTCAAGGCAGGAGGATGAAAGATGGAAACTACTAAGCATTTTGGATAATGATCCAAAAATATGAAAAAGAACAGGCAATCCCAAAACATGAATCTTCTGAAAATAGTTTTAAAATGTACGAAACTGTTGCTTCAGCATAATTTCAACACCTTGTGAAGTAATACAATCAAAGGCACACAGTTCTTCTAGATTAAACATATTTTATTGATTTTTATCTTCAATGGAGTGAATGCTATTGAGGTTTCATTCATACAAGTTTGAAACACTTGGTTTTAAATTATATTTTGGCACTATGAACTCCCAAGCGTACATTGATCAAGTGATTTTTTCTTCTTTTGATTTGCTCTTTTTTTTTTTTTTTTTACATAAAAAAGCAGTCTTTAAATATGGGTACTATAAAAAAGTAGACTACTTTTTTTTTGGCTTGCATCCTCAATAGCAAAATTTATCATGAATTTAAATAAAGTGAACTAACCCAAAGGAAAATGCGGAAAACCCAGATCTGACTGTAATAACAGGTTGAGGACTATAATGACCTGAAAAAGAAACTAACAGTCATGTGACTCCAGTTCCATTTCTGGCTGCATTTTACATGTATATATCTTGAACAAGTTCCTAGATGCATCTAAAATGCTACTTTTCCATATGTAAAGTGGAAATAACATGGTCATAACTGAACTCTTTCTGAACGATAAAATGACAAAAATGTTATTTCTTAAATATGTTTTAATAATTATAGTTTTAAATACCTTTCAATAAGACTCCTCTCTTTTTATTTTAGAGAGAGAGGAAGGGGGGGATGAGAGAGAAACATCCATGAGAGAAACATCTATCAAATTTCTCCTTTGGTTGAAATTTCTTTAAATTTCTAAATAACCTTCTACCTACTCGTTTTATTTAAAAGTGAGATATTTCTCTAATTAATCACATTCATATTGTAAAAGCTTTATTCTATTTTGGCCTTCCAATATTCTCTAGCTGTTTTCTTTTCATGACTCTCCCTCCTCCCCTTCCTCCCTTCTTTTCTTCTGTTTTTTTTAAATTTTGAGTCCAGAAATCCATTATGAAATTTATAAAATCTTTGTATCCTCTTCCTAATAAAATACTTCCATTCATTCTTATGCATCTTTCAAAGTGCTCATGGACTCTCTGTAGCCTGCCCATGGAGACAAGCTAAATCGGGTGTATTTTTTTTCTAGAAAAGTTAAAATAAAAAGAAAGAGGTCCAAGCATCTAATTTCAAATTGTATTGCTCCTAGTGGTCCTGCTTCTACTGCTTCTCTTTCCCCTGGCACCCGCAAGAACATTTTCGAGAGAAATTGAACTTAATAAAAATAAGAAAAGAAAAACAATCTAGGTAAAGCTGTTATATTGGTAGATAAGTTGGAAGATATATTAGAGTATGTAGCCAAACATGGTCAGGGATGGGTACTGTTAAGCTACAAGGAAAAGAGGTCAAGGCCAGGGCATGAGCTCCAGGGATTACAGTGGGGATGCCACACCTTGGGGAAAGTAAGTATCCATATAGACAGCAGTGTCCTGAACATCAGACTATATCCGGGACTCAGCAATATCAACCAAGACCCTAGAAGCCTTCACTGGTTTTATTATACAGTAGTTTCCCCTTCATCCTTGGGGGATACGTTCCAAGAACCCAAGTGGATGCCTAAAACCACAATTAGTACCAGACTCTCTAGATGCTATGTTTTCCCTATATTCACATGCCTATGATAAAGTTAAATTACAAACTAAGCAGAATGAGAGATGAACAGCAGTGACAGGGGGCAGCGCCCAAACTTCCTGATCGCCCTGTGGCTCTGTTTGTGACGGGGGTGGGGCCACAACCTCCCTATCCACCCTGCTCTGTTCCTGACAGGGGAAGGCACCCCAACCCCCTGATCAGCCCTGCTCTGTGCCTGATACGGGGGTGCTCCTG
>NW_006294998.1:573545-584745 GCF_000327345.1 Myotis davidii | reverse complement strand
GCCCCAACTCCCCAATCGGCCCTGCTCTGAGCCTGACCAGGGGCTGCACCTAGGGATTGGGCCTGCCCTCTGCCACCCGGGAGCAGGCCTAAGCCAGCAGGTCGTTATCTCCTGAGGGGTCCCAGACTTCGAGAGGGCACAGGCTGGGCTGAGGGACCCCTCTCCCACCCGAGTGCACAAATTTTTGTGCACTGGGCCTCTAGATATTCCGTAAGTCTGCTTTCTTCTGATAATGAACTCCATAAGTTTCCAGGCTTTTTTATTTGTTTGTTTTAAAGAAGTATGCCTATCATAATTGCTTGTATATAGAATACATGCCATGGAAATTAAGTTACTTAACTAAAATACCTCTTGACTTTGACTCAGAGAACACAAATATCATCAAAATCAGAATTTCCCCTAATAAAAGTGCTAGTTTTCTGCATTTTTTAAAGATCCTACATAGTAGCTTAAATATGCCTCTTAAATAAGCTCTCCCTCCTTCACTCATTGAAAATCATATCTTAAATTCATGAGGCTGGCTTAGACTCTTAAAGCAGTGCTCCCAGTCAATTAGTCTGGAAGCAGAGCACTGCAACAGTGAGAACTGTTCTGATAAGAGACCGACCTGTCCCAGGGACTTCTTGAGCTTGTCCCTTTCCCTGGTCTTGCATCATGCCCTGTCGATCATCTACACTCAGCACGTGAGAACCAATTCCAAGCTGTGCCTGTTCTTCATCAGAAGAACTTGAAAGTGCACAGATCCTTAGGAGAAAGCCCTGTTCCCTATATGGAAGGGAGTTTGGAGAAGATGACAAATGACTCCATATTCCCTATTAGGGCCATGTCATTACATTAAATAAATTCCTGCTTAAAGAGACTATTTGTCACCAAGGATAATTTAATCAACTTCATACAGGGTGAGGAGAAAACTAGGAATTAGAACAAGTGCTGAGAACATGAATCAATTTTTTTCTTCATCCAGATGCAAATGTGCTTCAAGCTATTTCTGTCTTCTTACCTAACTACTGTAGTTACTAAAAACCTATTTGCAGTCATTTGCATCCATTAGCTAAAGCCATTTATTACATTTAGACATTCATGGTTATAAAATAATAATTTTTATATTTCTGGCTGGGTTATTCTAAAATAATAGCAAATGAATTATTTTCAAAAGTTGTGTTTCCAGTAGTGGTGTGTTTTTTTTTTCCATTGAAATTCCTAAATAAAAAGCATACAAATAAATTCACAAATTACCCAAATATTAATTCAATTTTATTCATACTTAATGAGTTCAAATTCTTTATGACTAAAATAAAACCTTGTGATAAGATAATGGTTATATTTCTAATTAATGGGTACATGAAATAGAGAAATAATATTTTAATTGTCATTATTAAACATATAAAATCCACATGTAGTCCTAAAGAATATAACTGTCAAACATGCAACAAACCATTCAAAAGAAAATGTTAAGAGAACTAGTAAGTGGCCCACTTAACAGGAAATGTATGTTCTCTGCAAATAACTCTTCATAAATGAAGTATATATACAGCTACAATGCCCACATTTCAGGAACAAGAGTTGATTTCAAGGATAAAAAGAATAAACATTTGTGATGTAAAATTAGTGGCGCACGTGTTTAAGTAGATGAGTCAATTACTGAATAAATATGGTCTGTCTAGTGGTTATTATCATGAAACTATTGTGTTAGTTAGTGGTCTAGATTCACAATCCAGAGTGTATTTCCAAAGCCCACTCCTATAGTGAAACACCAAATTTGGGGAGTTTTATTTTATTTTGCCTCTGAAAATGTAGAATTTAATATTTTTGTGAAGTATTGTAATCTTTTTAAAGTTTTACAAAATAAGCATATTTTTAAATAGATTGTTTTTACAGAATTTGGATAAAGTAATTCCAATTAAACTGAGAAAGAAAATTGTATATTACCTTAAAAGAAACACCTTTATTTGCATTCCAAAGCAAGAATCAATATAAATCATCATTTAGATATCACTTTTCTAGGGGAGCCTTCCCTGGAACTAAGACTAAGCCAGGTGTTACTTATATACATTTTCTAAGAATTTTGTACTTGTTCTTTATAGAACTTATTTCAATTTCAACTGATTGTTTAAGTATTTGCCTTTTTTTTTTTTTTGCTTTCAATGAAAACTTTGGGTTAAAATTTAGGTTAGGGAGTAAGTTTCTTTCATTCATTGCTCTATTCCTAGTAGTTAGCCATGTGCCTAATTTATAGAAGATATGCAACAAATATACTTATCAATCTATTTATTTATTTTGCTTTCTTTTTTAACATGTATTTTCACTGCTGGAAGTGTTATTGTTGATGCAGCAAATATATTTAAATGAATGGTTATTAAACAAACATTATATTTTAGCCAACATGAAACCCCCTCCAAGCCACCATTAAGAGGAAGGGGAAGGTGTACTCTGATTGATGAATCTGTGGCTTCATTGAAATATGGGTAAGTTTACTGTTACAATGTAGACATTTACCTTTCCTTCCATTGAGCTCCCATACAAACATGCTTAAATTAATAATAATAATAATAATAATAATAAGTTTAAGAAGTGTGACAGCCTTTTAAAGCCAAACTGGGTAACATGCAAAGGAGAAAACTACAGTGCTGTGTGAAGAACTTTAATTATTATAAAGATAGATCTTTATAAAAATAATAAGTTAGGGGGCTGAGTGAAAAAGGTAAAAGAATTAAAAGTACAAATTGACAGATATAAAATAGTAAAGTGGATGTAAAGCAATGAATAGGGAATATAGTCAATAATATTTAATAATTATGTATGATGTCAGGTGGGTTCTAGACTTACGGGGGATCACTTTGTAAATTATATAAATGTCTATCCAATATGCTGTACACCTGAAACTAACATAATAATGAATGTCAAGCCCTAACCGGTTTGGCTCAGTCGATAGAGCATTGGCCTACGGACTCAAGGGTCCAGGGTTTGATTCCAGTCAGGGGCATGTACCTTGGTTGTGGGCACATCCCCAGTGGGAGGTGTGCAGGAGGCAGCTGTTCGATGTTTCTAACTTTCTATCCCTCTCCCTTCCTCTCTGTAAAAAATCAATAAAATATATTTTAAAAAATAATGAATGTCAAATGTGATTGAAATAATTTTTTCGTTAAAATAAATAGTAAAATAAGTACTTGACTCCTCTTATGTAAAAAAGTTGTCTAAGTAAAGTCACAAATAAAAAGTTAAGCAGATTATTTCAGGAACTAAAATGTTAGATTTCTTATAAAATGTACTAAATAAAAACTTGGCAGAGTCTTAATACTATAATTGTTGTGGACTTATTAAAACTATAGATAATGCCATCAAAGATATCACAGCCATGATGATGAGAAATGTGGGGAAAGATATAAAATAATTAGTTTTAAAATTGCCTTTTGAACCTCAGGCAAAAATTCAAAGAACTGCCTAACAAGCATATCATATTTTTATAAATAACTGTATCCAGAAATATACCAGGCAACATAATTGGTAAAGAATTTTTAAACAATAATTTTTAAAAGAAAATTTGTAAAACATGTAAATATAATTATTCTGTTCAATGAACAATTAAGATTTTTATTTTTTTTATTCTAAGCTTTACTTTTAACAGTATTCAAATTGAGTATTTTCTCTCAGTTTTCAGAGCTTTATGTTAATAAAGGAACTTTATACATATGACTGTTGAAACAGGAAAGACAGGGTAGAACTTTTAAAAATTAATGAGCTACATTTTAGAAATGAAGAAACTTAGATTCAAATCACTATGTGAGTTGCCCAATGTCACACAGTTAATAATTTTTCAGGAGTGAAACCATCCTAATTCTTTTTTTTTTCTAATTTTACATAATGATATATCTCTCAAATGAACTCTCTAGAGGAAAGAATAGAAAATTTAATACACAGAATAATCTTTACAGATTTTAAAATACTTTAAAATACTTTATAAATTCAACCAATACAATACTGCCTTAACAGAAATTATAGACTAGTATTCCAAGTAAAGTTGCATTTATATTAAGATTACATGAATGAGTTCTAAATAATAAACACTTTTAGAAACATAATCTAGAATGCACATTTAAATTTGAAAGAGATAGATATGTCTCAGAATGGTAAATGTATATAACCTATATAATAAAAGCATAATATGCTAAAGCCACTCAACCACTTGCTATGACGTGCACTAACAACTTGGGGGCAGACACTCTGACCTGTAGGTTAGCTTGCTGCTGGGGTCCAGCCGATCAGGACTGAGCAAGATGGGCTGGACATGCCCTGAAGCCCTCCCGCAGTCCCTCGTCAGCTGGCCAACCTCCCACATCCCTCCTCAGCCCTGACTGTGCACCAGTGGGGTCCCTTGGCCTGGCCTGCACTCTCTTGCAATCCAGGCTGAGGGACCCACCGCCCTGAGAGCATGGATTTTGTGCACCGGGCCTCTAGTATATATATATATACTAATTTGTGTACTCGGGGGGGTCCCTCAGCGCGGCCTATGCTCTCTCACAGTCTGGGACCCCTTGAGGGATGACCACCTGCTGGCTTAGGCCTGCTCCCCAGCGGATTGGGCCTAAGCTGGCAATCAGACATCCCTATGGCAGCCCGGCAGCCCTCGGGGGATGTTCACTTGCCAGAGGGGAGCAGACCTAAGCTGCAGTCGGACATCCTTAGCGCTGCTGAGGAGGCAGAAGAGGCTCCTACCACCACCGCTGTACTGGCAGCCATCAGCCTGGCTTGTGGCTGAGCAGAGCTTCCCCATGTAGGGGCGCACTGACCACCAAAGGGCAGCTCCTGCATTGAGTGTCTGCCCCTGGTGGTCAGTGTGTGTCATAGTGACCTGTCATTCCCAGTCTTTCTGCTGTTAGGGTCAGTTTACATATTACCTTTTGCAATATAGGACAGAGGACTGGTGCATGGGTGGGGCCGGCTGGTTTGCCCTGAAGGGTGACCCAGATCAGGGTGAGGGTCCCGCTTGGGTGCCTGGTCAGCCTGGATGAGGGGCTGAGGGCTGTTTTCAGGCTGGCCAGCAACTAAAGCTCCCAGGCTCTCCTTTTTTTCTTTTTCTTTTTTATTCTGGGATTTATTTACCTTCTATAATTGAAAATTTTTTGCTGTCACTAGAGCTGAAAGCCAGGCTCCTGCTCGCTCCAGCTCTGAGGCCATGGCCTGCTGAAAGCAGGCATCTGGGGTTTGTTTAGCTTCTATAATTAAAACTTTGTTGCTTTCGGAGCTCAGAGCCAGGCAGCGGCAGGAGGGGAACCTTGGCTTCCTCCATCACTGAGCAAGCAAGCATCCTGCTCACTTCAGCTGCATGGCTTCCAGCCGCCATCTTTGTTGGGTTAATTTGCATATCATGCTGATTAGCCAATGGGAGGCATAGCAAAGGTATGGTCAATTACCATGTTTGTCTATTATTAGATAGGGGATATATAGATATAATCTCCACATTTCTCTCTCTCTTTTTTTTTGTTCAATCCCTTTAACCCTGCTCTGAATATCACCTTTCACCCCTGCCATCAGAGGTGTCTTCCTGATAAATATATTTTAAAACACAACTCTTGCCTTATGTAACAAAATATAAAAATATTTTATATTTAGTACAATCTATTTGCTGTTTTTATTTAGAGTAAGAATTTTCACAATTAGTTTTACAGCTATATAATGAAATATACATTTGTCATAAAAGTTTTCATTTTTGTTATTCTTTATTTTAACTGCATACTTTAATTTTAATATACATTTTTAACTTCTATATTCTTATTGTTTTTTAAATTCATTAATGTTTAAAGTATTACATAAGTCCCCTTTTTCCCCAATTGACCTCTCCTAGCTAACCCCACCCCCTAGCACATGCCCTCACCCCCCTACTGTCTGTGTTCTTTGGTTATGCTCATATACACGCATACAAGTCTTTTGGTTGATCTTTTACATTTGCCCCCTGCCTTCTCTCATAGGTTGGACAGTATGTCCAATGCTTCTATGACTCTGATTCTATTTTTGTTCATCAGTTTATGTTGTTCATTGTATTCCACAAATGAGTGAGATCATGTGATATTTATCTTTCTCTGGCTGGCTTATTTCGCTTAGCATAATGCTCTCCAGTTCCATCCATGCTGTTGCAAATGGTAAAGGTTCCTTCTTTTTTACAGCTGCATAGTATTCCATTGTGTAGATGTACCAATTTGCATCTATCGGATGATTAGTGACTGTGAGCATGTTTTCATATGTGTCTTGGCCTTCTGTATGTCCTCTTTTGAAAAATGGGTCCTTGGCCCACTTTTTTATTGGATTATCTTCCTTTTATTAAGTTTTAATATATTTTAATTTATTTTAGAGAGGAAGTGAGAGGGAAAGAAAGATAGAAACATAAATTATGAGAGAGAATCATTGATCAGCTGCATCCTGCAGGCTCCCTTTTGGGAACTGAACTCACAACCTGGGCATGTGCCATGACCGAAATCAAACTCAGGACCCTTCAGTCAGCAGACCAACAATCTATCCACTGAGCCAAACCAGCAAGGGTCATCTTTGTTATTCTTATTTTTCCTTCTGACTTTTTTCCTAAGTGTATATGATGATGTTGTCACTAACAAGTTATTAATAACAGGAAGGGAGCAAAGAGAAGGGCAAATAATATTGGCATGCCATTGTGCAGCTTGGCCAGGATGCTACAGCTTAACATTCCCCAGGAAGCTACTCGTCTATTCCCCACAGATCTCTGGAAGAAGGGTCTGGGACAGGGGGAGAACAAACACATGCCCAGTAAAGTCTGGGTGGCATAGGGAAGGTATTTGACTGTCAGTCACACCTGGGAGCAGGTCATTGGCCAGAGTAGGTGTGGCCACTGCCAGCACATGGAAATTTCAGACACTTAATTCCCTGAACAAAGAAGTTCACATTCTTGTGCTCTCGTGCTCTGGGACTCTTGTGCTCTTGGGACTCTTATGGCTAGGGGTGTGCCCTCCTGCATTCACCCACAGCAATGAGGACCCCACACACAACGGACTAATGGACTACTGCTGGCCTGACGCTGAACTGGACCCGGTTCCAACATGGGGGCTAAACTCTGGGCACTGGCTTTGCTTCTAGCTCTACTGAAGCCCCAGCTACACTTCTGTAACTGGACTGAGGGAAATGGAGCTTTGGGAGGGACTATAATTCCATACAGATAAAAATCACTCATCCTCCCGTGCAAGTCTCAGAAAATGCTTTTCCTTAAGATAGTATAAGGACCCCATCCCCAGCCCTCAGTGGGGAAAAGGACACCTCACTTTCTCTGATAACAGTTATAGATTATGCATTTTACAACTAAAATATTACTAGTATTTTGCTTTCCCTCAGAAAAAATTTTAGTGAATATAATTCCGTTCTGATTGTTTAAAATGTAGATGATCAATATATTGGATGAAGACCAAAAATAATTTTGCAGCATATACATTTCTTAGAGTAAGCTATAACATATTTAGGGGAAAGATATAAATGTATTTATTCATTGCAGGCTTTGCTTGTCGGGAAGGAAGAAACCCTTCTAAGGTTCCTTTGGCTGGACTAATAATAAAATCAACATGGGACAGATTGACAAGAGAAAATAACCAAATTTAATTGCATATGTACCTATAAGAACCTCCATAAACATGAGAGAGTCAGAAACACTATAGGAGTTTCAGAGACAGAGAGGGGAGATGAGGTTTGTGACATTCTGAACCAAAGACAATGTAAGGCACCTTGGGGCTTCAGAGAGTCACTGCCGCATGATAAGAGCATCTGCTCAGCATGTGGTAGTTTGCCCTCCCATATTAAATAAGTCAAAAAAGATTATCTCTTAAAAGCTCTTATTATGAATAAGGCCCCTAATACAATTTTTTCTTAGTAGTTAAGGAGGTTTTGGGTGGGTGGACAGAAATTTCTCTTGAGCCAGCATTGCCTTGAGCTAAAAATAATCTGCATACTATAGCACACAGGTACATTTGGGGGGTGACTTGTTATGAACCCCTACATGCTCCTAGTTTGGAATTTAAAAACAGATATATTCCGTTATCAAAAATTAAAATAAAACCCAGAAAATGCCTACTTTACTGAAAAAAATTGTCTCATGGCTGACAATAACTAGGTATTAAATTTTTTTAAAAAATTTATTATGCTTGCCAGTGCAGGCTGACAATCTTTTCAGAGTAGATTCACTAGGCACTAGGTCATTTATAATGCTCTCCATTAGGTACCCAAATGACAATTTTCTGATGTCCTTTCATGTGTTTTAGTCTTTCTAACATAACTGACCCTTTGGAAGGCAACTCCCTCCATCTATGTGTGAAAAGTTCTGAATGTTTCCTTCAGTGAGATTTAAATTGCTTTTAGCAGGGCAGGTCATCTCATTTAATGGTTTCACATTACTTTACCCAGCTTGCAACTCTTAGAAACACAAAGGTGTTTCACTCCAATTCTGCTTTTTAATGGAACTCAGTACTGTATTTGTACAGTTAAAAAATTTACTCTCTGGCATATGTGTCTCCTCATATTCTTCACTGTCACATACTGAGTAAAATTTTAGAATTTTAGGATTTAAATATAATTGATGGTGTAGAAGGGAAATAATTTTCCATCTATCTTTCTGAGTTCTTACCTGAGATCCTGGTGATAAAAGATAGTCTAATGAGAAAAACAAACAAAAGTTAGATAAACTTCATATACAGGGAGATACACTTGAGTAACTTCCACAGGTGGCCTATACTTCAGGCTTATATACCATCTTAATAGTGAAAGGGGTGGGGTGAGATATTGGCCTCTTAGTTGAGAACAGGGGTATCCTCCCTTTTGGAAAGTTCACATTTTTCCACTTCACCTTTAAAAAAACCCTGCATTAGTACTTATTTTCAATAATCAAAAGAATTTCATACAGGATTTTTGTTTTAATGAATAAAAACAAAAATAGCACTCAACATTTGCTTTGCAGGGAGCCATTGTAGAGGCAGAGAGCAGCTAGAGTGGTACCACCAAGCTCTGTCCCTGGGAACACCTTATAGCTCAACATCAGGCGGCCATAGCTTTAAACTGTGTCTGTGAGCATCTGAGCATGGTTTCCATTTATTTTGTACATCCTTTAGCAAGATGTGTCCTAAGGTATCAGAAAAGCCTAAGAGAACTTGGAATGGTGTCATACTTAGTATAAAACTGGACATAAATAAGCATTTTGATTGCAATGAACAAACTAAAAACATTGCACATGTGTTGAATTTTGGGCCTATGAACACTCAAGTTTTTTTCCATATAAATTAATGGTAACTGCTTCTTTACCAATTCAACTTGTGAAAGGTTTCATAGGAACACTCTGCTTTTGGATAGTAAGGGAAACCTGCAAATAATTTTTAGGAAAAAATGAATGGGCCCTTAGAAGAGGAGATGAACTATGATAGATGATGTAGTCTTCTAGTTGCCTCTTCTATAGTAAGAGTTAATCTTCCCTGGGTGATGTGCTAACCAAATACAAACAAAAGATTTAGGCTGTACTAAAAAAATAAAATAACTTATTTGAGAGAAAAAAAAAAGAAAGGAAGTGGTGAAATATTGGAGTCCAGGAGGCACAGATTCAGGTAGCATCTTAAATTGTGCGGCAGACAGAACAAAGAGAGGCAGGGTTTATAAAGGCAAAAACCAAAGGTGCAGTCCTCATTTAGGTCCTTTATGCAAATAACTATAATGACTAGGTTAATAGGGATTTTTAGATCCATTATGCAAACAAAGGAGGCAAAAGCTACAGCTACAGTTCCATTGGGAAGGGGTATAGATGGTCTGGTTGCAATAAGAGGAGGTAAACTCCATAGAAGGCAGTTGTTGATACAGGGTGTTTATGGTTCGGCTATCAGCTGAGTTGAGTAACATGTCAGCGACTTACTAGTAGTAGCAGCTCTGAGAATTGAGGCCTACCACTTGCATGGGCCCCACTCCTTCAGTGTCCTCCTGAGTCCACTGTAAGTGACTCTCTTAGCAATGCATATTCCTTTTTTTTCCCCTCTCCATTATCCGATGAAACTGGTGGGG
This sequence comes from Myotis davidii, assembly GCF_000327345.1. Classification (NCBI taxonomy): domain Eukaryota; kingdom Metazoa; phylum Chordata; class Mammalia; order Chiroptera; family Vespertilionidae; genus Myotis; species Myotis davidii. The sequence goes on along the minus strand of NW_006294998.1, from coordinate 574,698 downwards.
AGGGAATTTTTGACAACTCAGTTCATTTTGGAGCATGTGTCTTTAGGCAAGTAAAGAGAGTTTGGAGAAAACCATTCCCTACATTTGCTGCTTTTCAAGTAACAAGAGCTCAAAATAATCCTAAAAATATATCTAAATGGCACATTTTAGATTACATGCCCTGAACTCTCACAGTCATATAGAGGTATCACTTTGGTGTGGCTTATTCTGCTACCTTTCAATGGCCAGACATCTCTTATCTTTTTCCTACATGTTGTGATATCCCACAGAGATTCTTTGGAATTCAATTATTGTAATTCAATTAGAAGCATATATTAAACAATGATCAGGGTAGATTGGCTTGAATAACTTTAAAGTTTGAATTTCTTTACTGCCATCCACTAAGCCAACATTGGTTCCTGCATTTTTACCTCTCCCATAGGGGTTTAAAGGTATTTGAGCTAAATGCCTAACATTTTAGGCTTTTAAACACTCTTAAGTTTCATAGAAAAGTCCTTTGGGGAAGTACCACAGACCTGATATAAAAGCATACCTCTAGTGGCTCTCAACTTGAGCCTGCCTATATTAAATTACATTCTCCGAAATCTCTCACTTTATGCATTTTTTGGACCTGACCTCAAGCACTCTGTTTACTTTCTACTTCCCATATTTATTGTCATCCTGAATCTTATCTGCTATCACAAGATTGTGGGGCTCCTGCTATTAAAATCGCCTTTCTATTTTATTAAGAAAAAGAAAGTGAATAGTAATGTAGTAATAATAGAATAGAATAATAAGTCATCTTTCATAATTTTATATTAACTGAATGTGACATGTACAGTTTTTCAAATTTGAACAATTCCTTTACATTTTTGTGTGTGAAAATTTTATCTGGTTTATACTAAAAGAAAATTAGTAAGCATCTATCACATACATTCTGAAAAAAAGTCACACATATTTCATAACAATTTTTATTAATAAATGTAAAGTTAGTGGCCAGTCAGCCAGAAAGGAAGAATAGGAAAGGTTCAATCTATGTCCCTGGGCAAAAACCCATGAGCCCCAAAGGCAGAGCCAGTGAATTCACGCCAACAGTGAGGGAGGCATTTCTTTTTATACAGGTGTTTGGTGAGGGGCGGGGGGCATGAGTTGAGGAAGTTCCCGCTGTGCAGGT